>NC_092230.1:29386354-29498854 GCF_036320965.1 Panulirus ornatus | reverse complement strand
CACATGCCTTGATTCAATCCACTGACAGCACGTCAACCCCTGTATACCACATCGCTCCAATTCACTCTATTCCTTGCCCTCCTTTCACCCTCTTGCATGTTCAGGCCCCGATCACACAAAATCTTTTTCACTCCATCTTTCCACCTCCAATTTGGTCTCCCTCTTCTCCTCGTTCCCTCCACCTCCGACACATATATCCTCTTGGTCAATCTTTCCTCACTCATTCTCTCCATGTGCCCAAACCATTTTAAAACACCCTCTTCTGCTCTCTCAACCACGCTCTTTTTATTTCCACACATCTCTCTTACCCTTACGTTACTTACTCGATCAAACCACCTCACACCACACATTGTCCTCAAACATCTCATTTCCAGCACATCCATCCTCCTGCGCACAACTCTATCCATAGCCCACGCCTCGCAACCATACAACATTGTTGGAACTACTATTCCTTCAAACATACCCATTTTTGCTTTCCGAGATAATGTTCTCGACTTCCACACATTTTTCAAGGCTCCCAAAATTTTCGCCCCCTCCCCCACCCTATGATCCACTTCCGCTTCCATGGTTCCATCCGCTGCCAGATCCACTCCCAGATATCTAAAACACTTCACTTCCTCCAGTTAGAAGCAGTGAAAAGTTTTTATCGAGGATGTAAGGCATGTGTACGTGTAGGAAGAGAGGAAAGTGATTGGTTCTCAGTGAATGTAGGTTTGCGGCAGGGGTGTGTGATGTCTCCATGGTTGTTTAATTTGTTTATGGATGGGGTTGTTAGGGAGGTAAATGCAAGAGTCTTGGAAAGAGGGGCAAGTATGAAGTCTGTTGGGGATGAGAGAGCTTGGGAAGTGAGTCAGTTGTTGTTCGCTGATGATACAGCGCTGGTGGCGGATTCATGTGAGAAACTGCAGAAGCTGGTGACGGAGTTTGGTAAAGTGTGTGGAAGAAGAAAGTTAAGAGTAAATGTGAATAAGAGCAAGGTTATTAGGTACAGTAGGGTTGAGGGTCAAGTCAATTGGGAGGTGAGTTTGAATATATATATATATATATATATATATATATATATATATATATATATATATATATATATATATATATATATATATATATATATAATTTTTTTTTTTTTTTTTTTTTGCTTTGTCGCTGTCTCCCGCGTTTGCGAGGTAGCGCAAGGAAACAGGCGAAAGAAATGGCCCAACCCACCCCCATACACATGTATATACATACGTCCACACACGCAAATATACATACCTACACAGCTTTCCATGGTCTACCCCAGACGCTTCACATGCCCCGATTCAATCCACCGACAGCACGCCAACCCCGGCACACCACATCGCTCCAACTCACTCCACTCCCCGCCCCCCTTTCACCCTCCTGCACGTTCAGGCCCCGACCACACAAAACCCCTTTCACTCCATCCCTCCACCTCCAATTCGGTCTCCCCCCCTCCTCGTTCCCCCCACTCCCGACACACACATCCCCCCGGTCAACCCCTCCCCACTCACTCCCTCCATGTGCCCAAACCATTTCAAAACACCCTCTTCTGCTCTCTCAACCACGCTCTTTTTATTTCCACACATCTCTCTCACCTTACGTTACTTACTCGATCAAACCACCTCACACCACACATTGTCCTCAAACATCTCATTTCCAGCAGATCCATCCTCCTGCGCACAACTCTATCCATAGCCCACGCCTCGCAACCATACAACATTGTTGGAACCACTATTCCTTCAAACATACCCATTTTTGCTTTCCGAGATAATGTTCTCGACTTCCACACATTCTTCAAGGCTCCCAGAATTTTCGCCCCCTCCCCCACCCTACGATCCACTTCCGCTTCCATGGTTCCATCCGCTGCCAGATCCACTCCCAGATATCTAAAACACTTCACTTCCTCCAGTTTTTCTCCATTCAAACTCACCTCCCAATTGACTTGACCCTCAACCCTACTGTACCTAATAACCTTGCTCTTATTCACATTTACTCTTAACTTTCTTCTTTCACACACTTTACCAAACTCAGTCACCAGCTTCTGCAGTTTCTCACATGAATCAGCCACCAGCGCTGTATCATCAGCGAACAACAACTGACTCACTTCCCAAGCTCTCTCATCCACAACAGACTTCATACTTGCCCCTCTTTCCAAAACTCTTGCATTTACCTCCCTAACAACCCCATCCATAAACAAATTAAACAACCATGGAGACATCACACACCCCTGCCGCAAACCTACATTCACTGAGAACCAATCACTTTCCTCTCTTCCTACACGTACACATGCCTTACATCCTCGATAAAAACTTTTCACTGCTTCTAACAACTTGCCTCCCACACCATATATTCTTAATACCTTCCACATAGCATCTCTATCAACTCTATCATATGCCTTCTCCAGATCCATAAATGCTACATACAAATCCATTTGCTTTTCTAAGTATTTCTCACATACATTCTTCAAAGCAAACACCTCATCCACACATCCTCTACCACTTCTGAAACCACACTGCTCTTCCCCAATCTGATGCTCTGTACATGCCTTCACCCTCTCAATCAATACCCTCCCATATAATTTACCAGGAATACTCAACAAACTTATACCTCTGTAATTTGAGCACTCACTCTTATCCCCTTTGCCTTTGTACAATGGCACTATGCACGCATTCCGCCAATCCTCAGGCACCTCACCGTGAGTCATACATACATTAAATAACCTTACCAACCAGTCAACAATACAGTCACCCCCTTTTTTAATAAATTCCACTGCAATACCATCCAAACCTGCTGCCTTGCCGGCTTTCATCTTCCGCAAAGCTTTTACTACCTCTTCTCTGTTTACCAAATCATTTTCCCTAACCCTCTCACTTTGCACACCACCTCGACCAAAACACCCTATATCTGCCACTCTATCATCAAACACATTCAACAAACCTTCAAAATACTCACTCCATCTCCTTCTCACATCACCACTACCTGTTATCACCTCCCCATTTGCGCCCTTCACTGAAGTTCCCATTTGCCCCCTTGTCTTACGCACTTTATATATATATATATATATATATATATATATATATATATATATATATATATATATATATATATATATATATATATATATATATACAGCGCTGGTGGCTGATTCATGTGAGAAACTGCAGAAGCTGGTGACTGAGTTTGGAAAAGTGTGTGGAAGAAGAAAGTTAAGAGTAAATGTGAATAAGAGCAAGGTTATTAGGTACAGTAGGGTTGAGGGTCAAGTCAATTAGGAGGTGAGTTTGACTGGAGAAAAACTGGAGGAAGTGAAGTGTTTTAGATATCTGGGAGTGGATCTGGCAGCGGATGGAACCATGGAAGCGGAAGTGGATCATAGGGTGGGGGAGGGGGCGAAAATTCTGGGGGCCTTGAAGAATGTGTGGAAGTCGAGAACATTATCTCGGAAAGCAAAAATGGGTATGTTTGAAGGAATAGTGGTTCCAACAATGTTGTATGGTTGCGAGGCGTGGGCTATGGATAGAGTTGTGCGCAGGAGGATGGTTGTGCTGGAAATGCGATGTTTGAGGACAATGTGTGGTGTGAGGTGGTTTGATCGAGTGAGTAACGTAAGGGTAAGAGAGATGTGTGGAAATAAAAATAGCGTGGTTGAGAGAGCAGAAGAGGGTGTTTTGAAGTGGTTTGGGCACATGGAGAGGATGAGTGAGGAAAGATTGACCAAGAGGATATATGTGTCGGAGGTGGAGGGAACAAGGAGAAGAGGGAGACCAAATTGGAGGTGGAAAGATGGAGTGAAAAAGATTTTGTGTGATCGGGGCCTGAACATGCAGGAGGGTGAAAGGAGGGCAAGGAATAGAGTGAATTGGAGCGATGTGGTATACCGGGGTTGACGTGCTGTCAGTGGATTGAAGCAGGGCATGTGAAGCGTCTGGGGTAAACCATGGAAAGCTGTGTAGGTATGTATATTTGCGTGTGTGGACGTATGTATATACATGTGTATGGGGGGGGGGGGGGGTTGGGCCATTTCTTTCGTCTGTTTCCTTGCGCTACCTCGCAAACGCGGGAGACAGCGACAAAGTATAATAATAAAAAAAATAATATATATATATAGATAGATAGATAGATAAAACGTTATCACCTCTGCAGGAAAAATTCCACCTGATTCTGAATATGGAAGTATAACGTAAGCAACTGTTTCAGTGAAATGATCTGAGTTCTATATCGTACTACAACGACAGATTTCCTCTCTTCAAGCTTCCCTTTCTAATCGAAAACTGATAAAGTTTCAGTTTGAAAAGGCAACAGAATAATGATATTTAGTGAAAGAGAGAGAGAGAGAGAGAGAGAGAGAGAGAGAGAGAGAGAGAGAGAGAGAGAGAGAGAGAGAGAGAGAGAGAGTATGCGTTTCATATGAGTGCCTCCTGTAACTCTTTGTTCCAGGAGAGTAAATATTCTGGATGTCAACTGCATAATGTAATATAATCCTTTGATACCCTATTCCTTTTAGTTGTTGGACCAACAGTACAGCAAACAACAGATGTGGCCAAACAGTAGACAACACCCTGTACAATCTAGATGCTCCACTGAAAACAGTGATATTTCCAGTATACATAAGAGGGCATTCTCATGATCGTTCACCAGTATTTACCGAGCTTTCTTAAAGGCTAATGTTGTAAGTGTTAGTATGACTGCCAGTCTGGTTGCAATGGGATCTGGAACCCACTTTGCTCAAATCCAGCCCATTCAGATCATACACACACACGCACAGAGCAAGAAATGGAGAGGCTTCAGTTTGGTCATGGTGGCTCAAATAGATTCAGTCGAAGGAGGAGGACTTAACCTAAGTAATCGGAACCTTTATGGGAATATTGTGCGTGTATTCTGATCCGGAGGGAGGGAGATCAAAGTCACTCTTATGGTCAGGCGAAGTTAAGGTTTCTGGGGAGTTCGTCGAAGATATCATTTTCAATGACATCCCGTCGCTTCTTTAACCATCCAGCGAGGAAGACCTGGTTATACCCATGAGCATCCATGACCAGGACATGAAGGGTGAGTTGGAGCCCTGAGGAGGAAGTGAGGTAATCACGTCTCGTTAGTCCTCCATCACCCCCCCACCCCCACCCCCCCAGCCGCTTTTGAAAGAGCGAGCGTGGGTTGACGCCGCGGGGGCTTGTGCATCTGTAAGTGAATGCGTCTTCAACTGGAGAACCAGCCACCAATTTAGTGGATACCTCACTGACTTCTTGAACACGATAGAGTGATCCTTGAAGTCGACAGAACACCATGGAATGAGCACTTTGGATCGATTCTTCAACACAAGTGGAACGATCCTGGATCACGATCGAATGAATCTTGAGCACGACGGAATGATCCTTAGTACAGAGGAGCTATCCTTGAACACGACGGAACGATCCCTCAGTACGACATGACTATTCCTCAGCGTGAAACCGACCCTGGGCTGAATTGTGCTGACTCATGGTCAGCAACGCTAACCACAACACCACAGAGGCCCGTGTGTGTGTGTGTGTGTGTGTGTCAAAATGAAGGATCATCTTACTGTGGGACTGCGACTGGCAAACAGTTATACCCCACAGGCGGTGTATACGAGAGTCCACTGAGATTATGTGTCGACGAAATGAGGCTGTTTGGCTTGGAAGCTCTTACATACTTTTGCAGACTTTTCATATTTGTCTTTGTTCGTTTGGGATGATTTTTAAGTCAATGATTCATAAATTAGGAAGGCACATTCTTCTCAGAACTCGTCCTTTGTATGATCAGTGCACCGTAAGTTACATATCTTCATTGTGAATTGATTTATATATAAAAAAAGAAAAGAAAATAGTGGGTATACGTTACTCTGTTAATGGTGGGAGAAAATCTCTTGAACACGATGGAACGACCCATGAATGTGATAGTCTGGACTTTAACCTGACTCTTAAGCTAAGGTCATCTGAGTGAGATGTGATGCCGTTGTACCCACAAGGGTCCGTCCCGACCTGATTTTGAGAATCATTACGTCATGACGTTAATCATTACCAAGGTAATTCGACAAGGTCTGAAACTCTTGAGATGAGGTCTGGATATCTTGTGATAGGGCTTGGGACTCCTCCTCCCTCAGGGTCTTCAGTGGAAGGCAATTGTAATTCGTTCCATAACTGTTTTTCCTGTTAAGGTAAACTTAACTGAAAACGATTCGGAAAACCGTCTAGGTGATACGGCAGAGCTCTGGTTGTGGAGACTTTGCATCGGCCCTTGCTAAGCAGCCTTTGGTATTACCTTGCGTTGACACTGTATTTCTATTATCATTGTCTTGCTTCTTACATTCCAGAAATATGACAGTACCAGCTAACCTTTATGTCCATCCAGCTATCAGATTTGAGCGAACAGGGTATTGACTACTATGAATAAAGAATATACCGTATACACTCGTCTGTAAGTCTTCCTCGTGTATAGGTCGACTCTTAACTTTCGGCCAAGAAATCATTTTATATGCCTCGTGTATAGGTCGACCCAAGTTTTTGAGAGTAATGGAACAACAAATCAGGTTAACAAAGCACCATTTCTTATGGCATATAAAATTCGTTTTAGAAAATCCTCACCTAAAAAACACTTTACGACTTATAAACTGAAGTTTGCTGAGCCTGAATCGCCGAGCGCCGAAGGCATATTGTTTATCATTTATCATCACGACACTTTACTCTGAAACGCGAGTAGTTTCAGCAAAAATATTTCATATTTCCGCTCAAGTATTTATTCGAGTCAATTAGGGTAGGAAATTATTGTAATACAACAGATTTTTAACTGAAAATCATTCGAAAAGCGATTGCGGTAACACCTTTTGAACAACGAAAGAATGCGAAATTTGATTGTTTTTCGTCATGGTTATATCTCGCTTTCCACAGTAATGCGTACATCATTTCAGCATAAATATTACGGTTCCGTGAATGTATTACATCAATCAGATATGATTAGAATATCATTGTAATATAACTGTATTTTAACGGAAAAGTATTAAGACAACGAGTAACTCCTCTTCGACATTGGAAGTTTATGTTTTCGTCATGAATTTCATCCTATTTCACATTGATATACATCACGTTTCAGCAGATCTATCGTTCATTTCTGAGAATACATTCATTCAGGAACAGTTGAGGTGAAATGTACTTGTGATGTAACAGTTTTTTAAGTAGCTTACGCAAAGGAATCGACGTTTCCGAAGACCATGAGGATGCATCACCCAACATATCACTACCAGTGGTACTTTTTACCCAGACTTTATGCATTACGTCGTACAAATCCAGCCTACCTATGGAAGGTATCCAGCGGCATGTCTGACTTACTTTTTTGATACGTTTGGACCTACCTGGTCTTACTAACCGTCATGGATGCACAGGCCATCCGCTGGTCGGGCCAGCATAGGTATGAATCCTGGCCACGGCGATTTGTCCGCAGTTTACCCTACTGTTCATCCTCCCTGTGGCGGTCAGTAAACGTTGGTAAGCCATATTTGTGCCCCCGAGATTTTATGCTTTTAATCTTATCTCCTGAGGTGAGTGTGTCTTACCTTTAGTCCGTCTCTGCCCTGATAACACGCCTGAGCGCCACCATTTACCATAATGTGTGTGGTGATCGCTCGTCTCACATTCCCAAGAACTTATCTTGAGTGATGGTTGAGATGCTGGGGTGCCTTCGCTACCTCTGCTCTTCCTCTTCTTCATCTTCTCCTCCTCCTCTACAAGGATCATACATACCGCGGAGGCGAGAGTTCTCTTCTCATAAATTTGTCTTCATCGTCGTATTACTTCCTGTTCCTGTTAGTTTACAGAAATCGTCGACGTTGGGAACTATGTGCTTAAAGACAACGGGTGACGAGGATAAAGTGATAGAGAGAGAGAGAGAGAGAGAGAGAAGAGAGAGAGAGAGAGAGAGAGAGAGAGAGAGAGAGAGAGGACTGGTTTCTCCTTAGAGATGACCAGTCACGGGTTATATTGCTGGGGAAATTAGAGTTTCTCCAGAGATCACCATTCATGAGACTACAATTACCTCGAGTGATTTGTCTCTTCGCAGAGATCACATGTCGAGAGTCATGCTACTGGGGAGCTGGCGTCTCCCTAGTGGTCACGTGGAAGGAATGAGGTCTCCCCAAAATCACACGGAGGGACTAGTGTGCCCCTTAAAAAGGAATTAGATATCGCCAGTCAAGTGCTATACTGCTTGGGGAGTTATTGTCACCATAGAGATCCCAGGTCATAAAGCATGTTACTGGAGAGTTACGGGGAGATTAGTATAGACCCAGAGGTCACCAGTGGATGAAATATCCTCCCCCCGACAGTGCTCCAGCATCGCCCAGCTCTAGCCTACCTGTTGCTGTGAGGTATTGCATGACTTCGACGCGTCATCCTCGATGTGCTTCAACTTTCACCGGAAGGTCGTTTATCGCCGATGGTTGAAGAGAAATGGATCAAGGGAATGGGAGAGGACGAGGGTGGAAGAGGGAGAAGGTAAGGGACAGTTAAGGGGAGGTGATGTAAGATGGGGTAAGTTGGGGTTGTACTGTAGGAGGTAGAATGGCTTAGGGTGCGTTTGAGGTAACTAGGAAGGTCCGACACTGTGCTGTGGTGGGATATTGTCTGCCGCAGAACCCGTCATGGCTTGGTCCCCCTGTGTTCTTCACTTTGCTAAAGAAACCCACAACTCCTGGCCTTTGTATGTACAAATGATGGAGAGAATCCCCCACCTCCAACAACAGTTTACAAAACATTTGTGCAGATGGGAGGAGAGAGAGAGAGTCTCCAACAACAGTCATTGTTGTTTCATTAGATTAATTTTTCACCGTCATGAAATACAGTCTCATAACGAATATGACGTGTGTCCACGATTCATTGTGTAATGGTGAATATCCATCAACATTTGCTCGTGTTAAAGGAGAGGTACCGCAGTCACTAAACATGTATGACGGAATTTATTCAATTGCTGTCTGTGTGAGGGTAGGTGGGCAAGCAGACCGACTCCAGGATATTAAAAGATGTGTATCTTTTCCAGCTGCTGGGAAGTTTGCCCTGGAACGGTTGCGACAAAAATGCCCTTATCATTGTCTTGCTTGGCTGCCTTGGGGCGGAGAGGAACGTGAAGATGCATACGTAACTGGCTGCCTAGATATGTGTTGGTGGTGATAGCCGGGGGAGGGACCTCCCTAGCATCTTATTTCATTATCACTTTCCGTCGGTAGTGTGTGTGTGTGTGTGTGTGTCACAAGTTGCCAGGTATTCAGACAAGCGAGTTAATTTAAAAGCAATTTAAAATGAGCGTCAACATTTGATGCCTTTGAGGACCTGTTGCCTCGGGGAGTTGTACGGATCCTAATGACGTACGCGCTCTGTTGACGAATTGCATGACAAGCTGTACCGGGCCGAAGCAAAGACATCTTTTCGTCTTTTGTTGTTGAATTGTGAGAACGTGCACCGTTTTATGTTTTTCTTTTTGTTATTGTAGTGTGTGTTTGTGCGTATGTTTGTGGATATAAACAAAAGAGCTTATTTTCTAATAACATTTGCCAAGAGGAGACCAAAAAGAAGTTCTAACTGCGTGATAATGAGCATATAAACTGAGACTAGATTTGGGCCTTCAGAAAGACGAGGTGACAGGATGGTGGGGACCCTGGCTGGGGCACTGCAGGCACCCTGGCCCCATCATCATTACCAGCTCGGAGTAGACACTAAAGTTGTTCTAAGTGGAAGTAATCGAATGATCATTGAAGTAAACTTACCTGATCATAATCTCAAGTTTTAGTCCTTAGGATTCATGTTACCTGAAGCTTATATAGCATAGGATTTATATTACCTGAAGCTTATATGGCATAGGATTTATATTACCTGAAGCTTATATGGCATAGGATTTATATTACCTGAAGCTTATATAGCATAGGATTTATATTACCTGAAGCTTACATGGCATAGGATTTATATTACCTGAAGCTTATATAGCATAGGATTTATATTACCTGAAGCTTACATGGCATAGGATTTATATTACCTGAAGCTTATATGGCATAGGATTTATATTACCTGAAGCTTATATGGCATAGGATTTATATTACCTGAAGCTTATATAGCATAGGATTTATATTACCTGAAGCTTACATGGCATAGGATTTATATTACCTGAAGCTTATATAGCATAGGATTTATATTACCTGAAGCTTACATGGCATAGGATTTATATTACCTGAAGCTTATATGGCATAGGATTTATATTACCTGAAGCTTACATGGCATGAAGCTTACCTTACGTGAGGCTTATATCAACCGAGTCCTATAAAGGCTGAATCATATTCTACCAGGAGGTCTTATTACCTTGGGCTTATATTTCGTGGTAGCGTTTTCAACTTATTCCTCAGTACACCTGGTGCTTATACTGCCTAAAGCTCTATATCATCTTGGGAATATAAGATCTATGGCCTATATTACCTTATTCATTACCTGAGACTTATATAACCTGGAGTTTTCATTACCTAGCGCTCATATGACGCGGTGGATCGGTGTCTGGTGCTATATATTACATGGACTGATGTGCGGGCAACATAGACAAATCGGCTGCTGGTATGTCGAATGCGGGTTCACGAGATGTATGGATGAGGAGGACTGCTGCCATCTGATAGCAGTACAGTAGGTCACAAGAGATAGATAGGTTATAATACCCACATCGAATGACCATTGATGGACTAGATGATCAAACGTAGTCTCATCGTAACAAATAGCAGTATCAGGACTGACTGTTCCGAGGTTACTGTAATGGATCTGAGGTAAACTGTGGCATCGAGATCAGACACTAGTTGTGTTATGTGAATGTTTATAACGTGAGACATCGCAGTCGAGTTCGATCTCATGATATAGGTGGGTGATATGCTCCGTTGGTTTTCACGTGAGAGAATTTGGCAAATCACCAACTTTGTGGATGGTTATTGTGGCTTGCGGGGAAATGATTTAAAAGTCTGACGACCTGGTCTATGATCCTAGGACGTGGTCAGGTGCAATCGTTGTCATCTTAAGAGGTAAGAAGAACATATTATGAGAAAGGAAATCATGTAATGTTACTGATGAAGGTCGAAGGTCAGGAGAGAATGAAAAAAAAGGTGAAACATTTCTTTATTTCCCAGACTTGTGATGAGCAACGTATTGTGAGCTGCGTTTTGTAAGGAGATGATATGGTGTTGGGGAAGGATGTGGGTGAGGCAGATTAATGGGTGAGCAAGATGGGTGATGGATGATGGGTGTGGAAGAGAGATCGATTATGGTATTGGGTGAGGTAGATGAATGGCGGTGTTGGGTGAGGAGGATGGATGAGGAGGGTATTGGGTGAGGATGATGGATGACAGAGTTGAGTCAGAAAGATGGATGGTAGCACTGGATGAGAAAGATGGTTGGTAGTATCGAGTAAAATGAGTGAGGAAATGGATGAAGATATCGAACGAGGAAGATGGATGATGGTGTTGAGGAAGATGGATGAGGCTTTTGGGTGAAAAAAAAGATCGATGACGGCGTTGGATGAGGAAGACTGATGTTGGTGTTGAATGAGGAAGACGGATGGTGATGCTGAGTGAGGGAGATGGACGGTGGGGTTGGGTGAGGAAGATGGATGGTGGAGGTGAGTCAGGAATACGGTTAGTGGTGGTGGTGGTGGTGAGTGAGGAAGACAGATGGGTGCTTCAGATGAGGAAGATAGTTATGGGCGCTGGATAAGAATGATGGATGGTTGTCAGTCAAGGGAACCAATCATTAGGGGGAAGCCTGTCTGTATTTCACACTAGATCACCCAGTCACTGCCAGACAATAGATTCCAGAGGTATATGCAGATCCAGGACCGTAAGACTGGCTACTCCCCAATCTTCTGGAAGCTACAGGATGCAAGCAACTTACCCGTTGGCCATCTATTCCACTCTTTCGTTTCATTCTTTCTACAATAGCCGACCAAAGACAGTTTATATAACAAAAATGGATGACCAATTACGTTCGCCAATTTGGAACTGTGAGTCCGAACTGGGTAATCGTTTGGCAGGTATAATTACGTAGTTCTTTTCCAGAAAAGTTTTAAATAACAGATCAATCTGTGCAAATAAAAGACTAATCCGTAGAAAGTATGAACCAATTCGTGCAATTGATATGCTAATCCGTACAAATAATAGCTCAAACCATATATATATATATATATATATATATATATATATATATATATAAATGGTGTAATGGTCAGCATTCCTTACCGTGACGCATTCACGGACCGCCCAGGGTCGAGCGCACAGTCAAAGGCTCAGTCCTCTGTTGTTAACGCTACCTCGCTAACGCGGGAAATGGCAAATAGCATGAAAAAAAATATATGGAAATGATCGCCTGGCTTTTGACCTAGACAGTTGAAAGTTGGGTTAAGGAAATCATACCCAATAATCATATCATTATACTTAAAGGTCGTACTTTCGAACTGAAAAGTCATACCTTCGTGCTGAAGGGTCGATTCCTCGTGCTGAAGGGTCGTACCATTGTGTTCAAGGGTCGTACCTTCGTGCTGAAGGGTCGTTTCCTCGTGCTGAAGGGTCGTACCTTGTGTTCAAGGGGCGTACCTTCGTTCTTCAAATGTCGCTCCTTTGCTTTCAAGAGGTTACCAGTGTACACTATTTCTACGTGATGACTACGCTCTATACGTACTGTCATCACTGCCTACGCTTCGCTTATGTGTTTCTGACGTTCACAAGAGAATGGGAAGTTTGGATCGTCAGCCTCTCGACTGTTCTCAAGACTGATAGTTGCTCTGGACTCCACACTAACACCTCCATCACTCCAAGACGTAAACAAAACCCGGAAGTATACATGCACGCTGAGAGTCTCTTGGTTGTTCCTGTTCGGCTCCTGCTGGTGTAATCAAAGAGACTTTGGCCGTGTAACCAGCTTGACTAACTCGTCACCAAGATATATATATAATTCATATTTGTTCGCCGTATCTCGCGTTACCGAGGTAGCGCCAGGAGCAGACGAAAAAAAAGGCTACATTTGCTCGCATCCATTTTCTCTCTCTCATGTGTAATGGACCGAAACCACAACGCCCGTCTCCACAAACAGGCCTCGCAGATCTTTCCATATGTTTAGCCCAGCCGCTTCACAGGACCTGGTTCAGTTCGCTGACAGCACGTCGACTGTTGTATACCAAATCGTCGCAGTTCGCTGTATTCCTTGCATGCTTTTTTCACTCCTGCACGTTCAGGCCTCGATCACTCGATTTCTTTTATCACTCCATCCTTCCATTTCCAAGTTGGTCTTCCCCTTCTGGGTTTCTCCTCCACTTATATATAACCTCTTTACCAACCTCTCCTCACTCATTCAGCCCAAATGTCCAAACTATTTTTGCACATCCTCCTCCTCTTACACTTTTATTACTTATTCGATCAAACCACCTCACTACATATTGTCCTCAGACATTTCATTTCCAACACCTCTACCCTTTTTTGAACATGCCTCGCATCGATACAACATTGATGGGACTACTAAACCTTCAAATATACATACCTATTTGCGTCCTCCCAGATAACGACCTATTTTTCCAAACATTCCTCAATACTCCCAGAACCCTCGCTCCCACCCACCTCCCTTCACCCAACCACTGATTCACTCACATTTCCATGGTTCCATTCGTTGCCATGTCCACTCCTAGGTATCTTACCTTCCTCCATTTTTTCTTTTCAATTTAAACTTACACCCAAACTAACCTGTCCCTCTGACTTGTTAAACCTTAATAACCTTTGTTGTATTCACATTTACTCTCAGGTTCCTGCTTTGACACACTTCTTCAAGGCTTCTGCAGCCCAAGAAGGCTGCGCTACTTGCAGTAGCAAGGAAATGTAGGCTACTTTAGAGTGAGAAGTTCCATGAAGAGCCTATACTTCTAAAAATACAGTCTCGCTAAAGATGACTTTACACTCGTTGTGTAAACCTCGAGGAGATGGAGTCCGGTAATATTTCATATATATATATATATATATATATATATATATATATATATATACCACTCGGTTTGATCTCCATGCGTCATCTGCCGATGTAGTGAAACCTGGATCAGTCGACATATTTAGAACATGTTGTAAACACTGTAGCACAGGGCGCGTGTTGAGCCGCTCGGGTATCGAGCCTCTGCCAAGTCTTCCAATGTTAGCCAGACTCAACATCTGTCATAGAGGAAATATCTGTTGTCCACGTTCCTCCAAGGCCAGGATAGAGTGTGATAACCAGACGTGAGTGAGTCACTTGTGGTCACTCTGTTGTCCAGTCTATCATTATAGTCTGTTCCCATTACGTATTGTAGATCTGCTGGGGCTTAGTTGATCCCCTCATCTCATTCATAACAGCAGATTTGATGTATGTAGTTTATGAGGGAAGCTTGAGTACGTAGTGGATGCACCTGTGTGTACTGGATGTTACCTGTGTTGATGATGATGATGGTGGCTTTTGTTATCAGAGAGAGGGTATGTTGTCATGAGAGAGAGAGAGAGAGAGAGAGAGAGAGAGAGAGAGAGAGAGAGAGAGAGAGAGAGAGAGAGAGAGAGAGAGTTTCTTAGTTCCTTGAATACGGAAATCTTAACCACTTGAGTAATGGTCTTTTGGTTGCTTCCACTGTCGAAACTGAAGAAAAGAACAACCGCCATGGTCGTTAAGGCCGTCAACCAGTAGTCGTTAACACGTCTTCAGGTGTTGAGGATCAATTCTAGGAGCACATACGCATGTGACCCAGGTCGTGTGTAGGATGACTTGATACCTTGAGTACGATGTTTCAACACCTTAGATATGAGGACTTTTCCTCTAAGCCGTCGTACTCAAGGGATCAAATCGTGGCACTCAGGCAGTTAAGATATGCCTTGCTGATGTGTCCCATATGGTAGTTCTGTGATGTCTTCCTACGAACATTTTCCACCCAGCACAGTGGCCACCACTGGAGCAGATAACGTTGTGGAGTTATGTGTATTGAGCTCTTATGCAGGATAGTGGTAAGCAGTATCTCTCACTCGTCTGTCCATGTGACCTAAACAGTCTCCTTTTTCTTATTACTTTTTGCACTGATGATATATACGAAGACATGGCCAGTGGTCAGACCTCAGCCTCGCTATGATCATCTTCTGCAGTATAGTCTTCATAAAGCGCGATAAACTAAAGTATAGAGGGTTAGCTTCACTTCACACTTAGATATCTTACCGTAGCTGACTTCTGTAAGACCGTTTTGAGGTAAAGAGCAACCAGAGACCCATGGTGTGGCAATCCATGTTTTTAAAACCCTGCTTGGTGAAGCGATGCTGTTCGAGGTCTGTAGGGGAGTGTGGCAGTGTCGTCCTGGTCACCACCGTCTGCCATCATCGCTGTACTTGTTGGTACGGTTGACGCTGGAAGACAACTTGTAACTGCTTCTTATCAGTCATCATCATCATACCACCACTACTACTACTACTACTACTGCTACTACTGATGATAATACTGCTACTAATACAACCACTACTACTACTACCAAAACACCTACCATGGCGGCTGCTACTATAATTTTTCCTCTGTCCCATCTCTAACCCCCCCCCCCTCCCACAACCGTATCCGATGCGCCCTCCCTCTGTCAATCGCACTGCCACTCATGCGTCTCGTTTCTGTCGGCAGGAGTGACGGACGTTTGGAACCCTCAACACGTCAGCCTTCTCTCCCTCCCTTCCATGGCTTATTTTATTACCCTCCCTCCCTCTCCACCCTCCTCATCTCCCTCTACGATATTCCGCACAGGTTCGCTCCCTTAACGAGCAGCTACACTGGCAATACTTGCTCACCTATGAAGAACTTATACAAAAGGTTGCTAAAAGCACATAGCCAGTAACTAGGCCCTTTGGCCTGGCTAACCCTTACTCCTCCTCCCGGTCCTTAACCCTAGTCTTTATCCCTACAAGCTCACTGACATCAGCCTCAAGCCCCATGCCTCCGACCCTTAGCACGGGCTAAGGGTCGTAAATCTGTGCAAAATGACGTAATTTCGGTGGATGCATGTGGCGAGGGTTGTCACGTAGCAGCTCTGGTGCTGAGGAACTGTGGCTGGAAGGAAAAAGGAAGGGTCTGGACGTAGGGGGACCAATTCAAGATGAGGGTTCTATATAAGACTTCCATGTTGTTACCTCTCTTTCCTGGGGATAATGGAAGACCACATCTCCAATGTTTATTTCATCTTTAGAGTCACAAAACTAAGATTAAGTGTTGTCCAATATTACTTAGTTATACAGTATGTCGTCCCGGGTTTCTTAATCCATCATAAAGCAATTTAAAGAACAGTTAAAGCTACAAATATTACTCTATGAAGTACAGGGAGGTGGGGGTAGAGTGGCCGTGTTTCCACCGCATACGACATCTGACCACATACACCACCGCCTCACCACGGTCATCCAGGTGTTGAGGTCGACCACCTCTCCTCACCCGTCAGGTTAAAGAAGGAAGATGGGAAGGTCATTACTGCTATCACTTCCTCTGCTTCCCGGCCTGACTTGGTGTAGCTCGTCCCATACGGTACTCTTGTTATTTCTTGTTGTAATTGTTAGTCCATCATATAGAGCGCCACCCGACGATTGATTAAGGGATCCAAGTCCCTAATATGAATCATGTCGAGTATCTGAAGGTTTAGTCTATTCTCAGATCTTGATTTAGAAGATTAAATGATTTGTCATCTGGTCCCTAGTTATAGACGGTTCGTGTTCTTCCCAAAGATGTCTTCTGGTCTCTCCTTTTGTCCATAAAAGGGCGCCACTCTTCTCGACAATGTTGTTTATGTGTCACTAATGTAACTATCATTAGAACGGAGACAACCTCCAATGTTACACTGGAACACACAGACAACATTTTGTTTTTTTCACCATTGCAAGGTCCTCGTGTCCAATGTTCTTCATGATCACAGATGATACCTTAGAGGTTAGATGACAGATACCCAAATTAATCAAGTCATCTAGATTAAAGGATCGACAATTTCGTTTTATCATATCTTTCAACGACGTGTTGGTAAGACTGGGTAACAACAGGACACATCAGTCACTATCATATCAATCGTCTCCTCTACTGGAGCACTGGTGAACAGCCTCTCCACATCCAGTGATGCTAACATGTTACATGGGTGGTTCCCACTTAATATGTCTATGAGTTCAGTCATGAATTGTAGTATCTTGTAGATATGTAAAAAATGATTATGCCCTTTAACGTTTTTGCTAAATTGCATGATGGCATCGGAATCTCTGATGTGATAGGTCGTACAGGATTTACAACTCAGTGCGTTTTGGTATTTCCATAAAAGCATTCTTGTCTGTAGTCATCTACAGTACGTTGGAATAACCCAACCAACCTCAGCACTGGCAGCAACAACGAACATATTAAAACGTCTTCCTAAAGCCTTGGTTGCAATCCACTGAAGACGTCTAGATCTGGCACTGTCTTGTAGATATAACTTGTCTTTGTCTACGTATACCGCTCTGTTCATCATTACGAATATTAAGGCTTTCACATCTCGTTCTATTGACAAGTCTTTATTGTCACAACACAATCGTAGCGAGAAGAGACAGCAGAAATGTAAATATTGCATGAAGACAATTGCAGTTTGCATAAAGAAAGTAAGATAAGTGTGAATCCTGACATACGAGAGTGGCACTTTCAACTTAATTGCACAGAAATGAGGTCGAGAAGATGAAGCTCGCTTATCACACCTAGACGCCGAGACGCTGCGAGAGAACTTCGTGAAAATAGAGACAGAATCATACATACACACTCGCCAAAGGTGACTTTTCACTTGCGGTGTAACCTTGAATAGGCCGGGCCCAGTAACACACACACACACACACGTACGTGTGTGTATGTGTGTGTGTATACATATATATATATATATATATATATATATATATATATATATATATATATATATATATATATATATATATATGAGCGTTTAGGTGGAAGAAGGGTACGAGGAGCAATGGGAGAACTATATTACTCAGGTCATAATGACAATAAAGACAGGGGGTCGTAACTGGCTTCTTGGTAAGAGCTTTCCGTATATGTTGTGAGGAATTTTTAGAGAATGAGTTAAGGTATGTTACTGAGGCCTTCACGAAAATGAAGTATCCTGAAAGACTCGTATGTAAACTGAGAAAGGGGGCTGGGGAAATAAGCAGACGGGAAAGGAGTAATGATGATGACGATACACAGACCAGTTTTATCACTGTTCCTAGCTCAAAAAACAAAGTGGAACTGGACGCTTCCCTCATGAAAGTACGTGTAATAGTAGCAACAGCGTCCAGCATTAAGATAGGAGAAATGGTCAAACGTAAATGCAACAACCCTATTAATGAAAACAGCGTAGTATACAAAATACCCTGTAATAGCTGCCCTTCTTCCTACTATGTTGAATCAGGACGTGGGATTGGGAAGCTGAACACAGGAATGATACAAGAGCTCGTAGGACATCCACTTCTATAGTGGTTCAGGTTGACAGGTATGGACACCTCCCTAACTGAAACGTTGCTGTAATATCAAATAAAGGTTCAACAAAAAAAATGAGAAAAACAATTGAAGCTGCATATGTTGATGTAAATGATAACAGAAACCATAGGGAAGTTTTTATATGTTTAGCAAAAGCAGCACGCTGATTGGTTGTAAGCGAGGTGCAGAGCAGGGAGCGCAACAGCCAATCAGGGATCAGAATTCTCAGGCAGCCCGCGAGGTGACCCGCGCAAGTTTGTATTTAAGGCCACGCTGGGTCACTGGATGTCAGCTTTGTGAGCCAGACCCTGAGGGTCGAAACGTTAAAGAAATAGAGTTCTCCCATTACTCCTCGTATTTTTCCTCCACATACACTCTCATTTGTCTCCAAGATAATCAACATTACATATATATATATATATATATATATATATATATATATATATATATATATATATATATATATATATATATATACTTTTTATTAAAGATCTATGTATAATAACATCACTAGCTTTCTGTTGTGTTTGTCGTCACAGGTTTTGCTTCATCAGATAAAGGGTAAATCAAATGTACTTTAGTCATTTTCACATTATTTTTGAAATGCATGAGACTTGTCAAGCTCACGAGCACCGCCCGTCTTCAGTCCAATTGATTATAAATGATACAACCCAATGGAAAGATTATAGATGGTACAACCCAATGTAAAGAACACAATAGGAATGAATCGCATCCTCAAGTGTTACAGATGAGAGTGGTGACGTAATGTTGATCTGTGGACAGTGTTCCCTCGGAGTTCATGCTAGGTAGTGTGTTGGTAGACGTCAAACTCTGTGGTTGAACGGTTGGAGGGTTTTGCTTGAGGTCTCCGCACCTGGGAAAGTCCTGTGAAGTTAGAGAATGGGGTCATCTGGGAAGCGGTGGAGAACAATTATAGACTCTTAGCTTGTCCTGTACTTTGATGATCTATGATAAGATTATAATCTCTGAAGTACTTCTGTTATCTGTACTCTTGCAGGGTTACGGCAATGTTTCATTATCATCATGTATTCAGTAAAACGTTGACGATAGAGATTTCTTATGTTGCTATTGGATATGTAGTTTAGAGCCTCCGTTTTGATGATGAAGTGTTAAGCTTCGACTGAGTAGTGTAGTAGTCATACCGATGCAGTTCACATTGCTTTGAAGTACTTGTAAGCTACATTGGTAAACTGTAGAAGGTTATTGATCTATGTGTGGTTGTGTCTCATAAGGTAGTCAATAGTTTTCTTGATCTTTTGGTAAATGATGTTAAGACGATCTTCAGGGATGTTGCATGTAACGTTCCTATCTATCATTCATATGATTACACTCATCAGTCCGATATGCAGGATACATCTGATTTCTTTAAAAGCTCAATTAACAGTTCAAGGTTGTTGTCGGCTATGATTGACCAGTCGAGCTTGGAGCAACGCACTTGTCTCTTCATCACTGATTTCATTAGAAAAAAAACATTAATAGAAGAACTAGAAAATTAGTGACTACATTATGACCACAATTCATAAAGCGTGTTCATATTGTGCGTCTGTCTAGGTCCAAAAAGTGCAAGGCAATTGAGTATATATATATATATATATATATATATATATATATATATATATATATATATATATATATGTATATAGTGTGTGTGTGTGTGTGTGTGTGTGTGTGTATGAATGTTTGTATTCATACCTGTTCGCCGTGTTCCGCATCGTTGAGGTATAGCCTGGAAGAGCCGGATTTGCTCACATCCATTCTCTGTCATGAATAATGTACTGAAACGACAGTTCTCTGTCCACAACCAGACCCTAGAGACCAGTCCTAGGTAAACCCCCGGCTGCTTCACATGCTCTGGTTCAGTTCTCTGACTGAAAGTCGACCCCCATATGAAACCTCATTCCAGTTCAATGTATCCTGTGCTCGCCGTTCATCCTCTTGTATGCTCTGGCCCCGATCACTCAATATATATCACGAAGTGCAGGGATATTCTGTGTATGTTTTGGCAAGGTGAGCGCAAGAAAGTTCAAATTAAGTAGTTAGCGTCCTCAGAATGGAGGTTGCATCGTGGACAACGTAATTCCCGTTATGTGATAAATCGTTATGTATAATGCTGGAGAGAGAGGTGGCGTCCATAGTACATCCGAGAAAGTATAACTCGTACATGTCTGGGGAGTGTAGTTTCAGATGTGTATATGTCTGGGGAGTGTAGTTTCAGATGTGTGTATGTTTAGGGAGTGTAGTTTCAGATGTACGTCTGGGGAGTGTAGTTTCAGATGTGTGTATGTCTGGGGAGTGTAGTTTCAGATGTGTATATGTCTGGGGAGTGTAGTTTCAGATGTGTGTATGTCTGACTTGTTAAATTTTTAGATAGATAAGAAATATATATTAATACTTTCTTCAAATTCTGTATAATTTCATATTTTGTTTGTTCTCCTTTTAATCTAAATCCTACACTCTGGGTTGATTATATCTTTCTTTTTGTTTGTTCATTTCCAAGTTTCAGCGAACGAATATGTAGCAGATTCCATCCGTCCTGTAAGACATATTTACCAGTCAGAAATCGGAACTTCTATCTTCTCCTGATTAGCTGGGGAACAAAGGCAGTTGTCTCTTGTAATTCCCGAGTTGGTGGACTGTTGATGTCAGTCATTTCCTGCTCATGTTGAGATACTCGACTGAAGGGAAGGTGTAATGGGTTATTGATTTTGGATATTCCTAATAGTTTTGTGATATCCACAGGAACGAAACCTGTTTGCCTGATAGCGTGAATGTGAAGATGCAATTACTGTGATTATTATCGTCTTGTTTATTTGTAAGGTTTTATCCGTCTTATGAGAAACATAGTGAAAAGGTTTGTATATATTTTTGCCCGTGTTAGCATGTTTTTTTTCTACCATCATGGAAAAGATTAATACTTTAGTAAAAGATATGCAAACCTATATCAACACAAGCACATATTTTCATAATGATAGTAATAATGATTATCATTGTTATTATTATCATTATTATTATTATTATTCTCATTATTATTACTATTATTTTTATAATTACTATTCTCATTGTTATTATTATTATCATTATCATTATTGTTTTTGTTATTATCATTATTATTACTATTATTATACTTATCATATATTTTACTTAAGATTATAACTTACGTAAAGATACACGTATATGAATAAGAGAAGATAAAAACTGTTACTGAAACATTAAACAAGATCAAAAATTATTCCAGCACAAAGACTTTGCGATGCTAATTCGTTTGATTTATCAGACTAACGTCGGACCAGTTAGAAAGACAAATAGAATAAGAGAGAAAGAGAAAAAAAAAAGAAAATCTTCCAACCTTCACGATGTTTTCTTTAAGAATACGCACCTTCGTGCCGGGCGAAATGGGATAGTTTGGTCAGAGTCCCCACACCTTAGGCGGTGTATTGAGCGGCCCGCCAGCTTCCCCCCAGTCAGGGAGGGACCGGACGTGAGTGCACCAGCGGCGTATGAGGCGAGAGGTTACCACGGTGCCGCTACTGCAGTAGACTGCTGTCGTCCAGGACTACTTGTGACTGTTGTGGTGCCACATGTTTAAGGACATTAATCCCTTTAGCACGACGACTTAATCTTCTAATACGATGACTTGACCCAATCGCACGATGCCTAACCCTTTGTTACGACAAACTTTTGAGTACGAAGACATCTTGAGTACGATAAGCTTTTGAGTACGAAGACATCTTGAGTACGATAAGCTTTTGATTACGAAGACATCTTGAGTACGATAAGCTTTTGAGTACGAAGACATCTTTAGTACGATAATTTAAGTCTTCATAATCAAGAGACAACGTATGTCGTCGAACTTACTATACTCAAGTATCTGAGTCGTCACAGTTAAGGATTTAAGTCGTCGCACTCAAGAATGTAACTCGTCGTACTCAAGGGATTAAGTCATCGTACTCAAGAATTTGAATTGTCGTACCCAAGGGTTTATGTCGTCGTATCCTAGGTATTCATTTGTCGTACTCAAGGATTTAAGTCGTCGTGCTCAAGGATTTAAGTCGTCGTGCTCAAGGATTTAAGTCGTCGTGCTCAAGGGACTAAGTCTTCATACTGAAATGGTTATATCCTCGTTTCTTAAGGAGTTAAGGAGGACAGACACGAGGATGGAGGCGTGTATTGTATGAAGAAGCGATTTGGCTGAGGACTTAGGTCGTCAGCAGATGGGCACAGAAAGAGATTACTGAACTGCGACGAGAAGAACCTAAGCTTTCCCTTTATACGTTATGTGTGTGTGTGTGTGTGTGTGTGTGTGTGTGTGTGTGTGTGTGTGTGTGTGTGGGTGTGTGTTGATGGGTGGGTGTATGATGGCCTGGCCGTTGGCCTAAACTCTTAAGGATCAGGTCAAAGGCCAACTCTTAAGGATCAGGTGAATGGCCAGGCCATCTGTCCCAAGGGTCACACACCGTCACCTTGTTGAAAAGGTAGCTCATCTGAGAGTCAAGAGTTCAGTTTTGCTTCTCATATGAAAGGGGATGAGAGAGAGAGAGAGAAGAGGAGAGATAACTACAACACAGGAAGTGTTTAAGGTCTTGTAACTTTCATTGTGTTTACTTTGACTAGAGGCAGAGGGGGTAAGAGAGGATGAGGCCGATGTTCTTATGTCACAAACCAGACGAAGCAAAAGGGACGGAAGGATCTGAGGCATGTCTCACAACTGATCTCTTCTGCATAAAGATTAATTCTCTGTGACTTTTGGTTGCGAGCGAAACAACAGATCGGAACACAAAGAAAGATTTTCTTGAAGTTGACCATGACTGTAATTAAGGAAATTGGGTTAGTCTACATCATATTCAGAGGACACTGAGTAGCAACACAGCCAGTGAGACCGAAGGCTGGTCTAAGCTGGCAGTTAGTGGTCGACCAGCCAGCTGAGGCAACTTGGTCTCATCTTCACACCAGGCATTAACAGCTCTGCTAATGGAGGGCTCTTCCAGGCCTGCTGCGGGATGGCCTGTGCATCTAGCCTTCAGGTTAAGGCGCTGATGACGCAGCTTACCGGAAGGTTCAGTGAACCCCAGACGCCAAGTTTAAGGAGGATTGTTGATTACCAATACTTCTCTGCCCCTAAAACCTGTAATAGCTGGCATCATCCCACTCTTAAACGAACGCCAGGTCCTCATGGCTCGAGATTATTCATCACCTTTGGTAACTTGTGAGGCCTCGAAGCCTCATTTGACACACAAAAGTGCACAGTCATTTCAAACGTCAGACTTTAGGCTCATGATGGTTCACTGCCTCTGAACGCTAGTGACACCCAGAAGAAACCAGTGGGAGCCACATTCCACTCTAGAGCGAACGTCAGTCCTCTTTTTCGAAATAGCTCACTGCGTTATGACGCTTGTGAAGCTTCGAAACTTGTGATGACACCCACCGTTCCTATGTATCGTGAACTCCAGCCCTCAGGTTCGGGATGGTTCATTTCCGCTCGCCCACTCATGAGGGCTCAGAACCTTTGATGACACGCGCCGGTACACTTTACCTGGAGACTGTGATTTTCATCTTAACACCACGATGGTGGCTGGACTGTTGCCACGATGGCCTTGGTAACCACATACTTCTGCACCAAATCACCGTCGTCGTCAGTAAGCATTCCATCTGCAGAGGAATCTGGAGGACAGCGGATTGAGCTGAGAGCCTGATAGTAAAAGTATCAGATACTGAAATATATCCTCTAGTTTAAAGTAGGGGGTGATATTAAACACAGGGCTTAAAATCACTGATATAAAAGAAACAAATGATACGTGGGAGATAGAAATACATTACTGGGCCCAAACATTTAATACATGGGAGATAGAAATACGTATATTACTGGGCCCAAACATTTACCGTAGTGATTCAGCTAAGTTTTCAAACCAAGAGATCTCTTCCTCTGTATGACACTATGATCACAGTGAACATAGTACATGGGCGAGACGTACTGGCACAGTAATCACAATGAACATAGTACATGGGCGAAACATACTTTTACAGTGATCACAAGATAGTACAGTGCAGTGGTACACTATCAGCCAAAAACAACGATGGAGGATACATACAAAAGGGCAAAGGGAGATTACATTACTTCTGTTCGGCTTGGGTTTCTGCAGGATTCAGACTTCCAAGACCATCCTTAGGGTATTCATCAGGGGATCTCCTATATAGAGTCAGCTTTGGTTGGCCGACTTCGCCCGGGCACGCCCCCCCCCATCTCAACTGTGATTAGAGGGTTTGATCACAGAGTCAGTCCTGCTTGGCTGATGTGGCAAAGACACGCTTCTCATCTCGACTGTCAGATGCCGGATGCCTCAGCTGGTAGGTGGGCGTGTACTAAGCCTGTATAATATACCACCAACACACACGGAACAACACATGTTCGTAACAATATACATATATATATATATATATATATATATATATATATATATATATATATATATATATATATATATATATATATATATATATATATATATATCCTAGCCTGAGGTAGATACCCAATTTCTATCAACCAATCCCCATGGATGGATGAAAAGCTGGTCTGACTGTGGACCGAATGCCACAACCATTATTGGAACCTATGCGCTGGACCCTTGACGGCCCGTAAATTCTCCAGGTTTAGGAACGCTAACCGCCACACCTCGGAACTCCTTCAACACAGAAATCAAATGCTGTTTTTCTTTTCATTGTCAACACAGTACACAAGAAACACATGCAGCATGATGTAAACAACTTTATGAGGTAAACATGTATTCATCAGACGGGAGATGATGCGTCGTGATGTAAACACCTGAGGAACTCGTCAAAAAGTTCCCGTCCTTGAGGATGTCAGACGGTGACGGACGAGACGTGAGGGGGAGATAAGGGAGAGGGGAAGGGGGTGATTAGGGGGTGATGGGGACGTCAATGCTGTTGGGTGTGGGCGAAGGACGTGGGTCGAACAGACGGCTCTCCCCCCATACCTGCAGTAGTGTGGCTGGCAGCAGCAGGGCTTTGGCGAGTCTCAAGAGCCGTGGATGTGTGTGTGTGTGTGTGTGTGTGTGTGTGTGTGTGTGTGTGTGTGTGTGTGTGTGAGGATTGAGGGAGGTTCGACATCTGCAGCAGGGTTGGAGGGAAATAAGAGAACCGTTATGGAACGACGGAAAGTTAACGAAAGAGTTGGATAACAGAGTGAAACAACTCGTTAACCTCTTTAACACGGTGGTATGACCCTTAAACATGACCTTTTGGGCATCATGACCTGATCTTTGATCTGACCTTGAATGATTAGGTCATCCATATTCAAGGATCGTATCGTCGTACTCAAAGGCCGTGACGTGGTAGTCAAGATCTGTTCCGTCTTGTTCAAGGGTCGTAGCGTTGTGTTCAACGATCGTACCGTCGTGCTGAAAAGGCCTACATATCTCGGCTGATAACACGGAGCGTTGCATTGGACGCTGTGAGGGAACAGCACATCCGCTGTATCTCCTCCTTCGTGAGCTGGCTGAGCAAGAGGCTAAGGGCTATGCTGCTGTCGCGAGGGAGTGCAGCCAATCTGCGATGCTTCAGCAGAGCAGGAAACCTTGCTGTGCGTGGCTCAGCTGTGCTGCTGCTGCTGCATCGGGGAAAAAAGGGTGTCTTCCCCTCCACTACGTGTAATCACGGCACCTGACAGCTGGGAATTAGGTGACGTCAGCTACTGGCTGAGCGTTGAGAGGTGGGGACGATCTTATCTGGGAGAGGGAGTGACGCATTGCTGGACGTATTATTCCCTGTTACTCAGGTCTACAGAATGGATGGGTCTTGCTGGTGAAGACAAGCGTCGCTCTCACAACCCTGGTGAATCCTTTTGTTACCCTCGATAGATGGGAAGAGTTCAAGCATCCAGTCTCCAGACCAGTGTGGTCCCAGCCATGGCGTCCCCCTCCTGGCGGTGCTGTAGAAGTCTTCACAAATGGACTATGATGAATTAGTAACATACGTGATGATGATTTATCTATGGGGCGTCGAGGATTCGAACCTGATCTGGCCCTACCGCATTGCGCTCCGGTACGCTCACCACACGGTAGGATCGGGTTCGATTCCTCGGCGCCCATAGATAAATCGTTATCATCTACTCCATGTGTCTCGTACATGTTCAAGATATAATGACATGCATTTTTCACATTATAGCAAACATTTGACAGCTTTTATAGTAAAGTATATGAAGTTGTATTTTTAGGCAGCATGTCATAAGTATCTTGTCTGTAGAACTAGACATATTCCAATATTCTTACAGTGAGGCACTTAAAATATTTCCAGAAGTGGAAGATGAAGTTTATCAAGAAAGAAATTGACGTAAAGTTGCGAATAGATAGATCCACACACATTTGTTGATATATCAACCAAGTCATTCTCGTCCAACTGCACATCTTTACATTTCCAATAGTGACCGAAATGGCATGGGCAAAATATGCTCCATCCATGATGAAAGAAAAAATGCAAGAGAAAAAGAACGAAGAATTAATCAGAGCCCCGCAGGTGTTTGTAGACACGAGTAAGAAAGGTAGAAAAGTTTTACGAAGGAGAGACAAAAGGAGAGAGAAAATGACAAAACCTAGATGTCTGAGAGAAGGAGGTGGTATTATAACGGTCGTCTCGAGTAGGTTGGTCTCCACACTAAAACTACGGGACGCATCTGTAATACAGACATGACCGGCGACAGCGTGTGGTAAGGCGACTGGTAGCGTTAGAGGCGAGACGACAGGAAGGCATTTGTGGAGATGGTCGTCGTCAGCGTGTGAATCGTGGTTGTTTGCGCATCATACAAACAGCTCATTTAAATGCATAAGATAGACCATGAATACATCGTGGTGGTGGTGGTGGTGCATCGAGGGGTTGCTGGGTTGGATATCATCAAGGATCAAGTGCTTCCGCCACCCGGATCGAGAGACGGAGAAAAAAAACCAAGCTGATCCAGCGACAGATCCGAGGATCGGCGGAAGAGCTGAGGAGAACCTGGATGAGATCATGAGGCTCGCTCGTCTCTCTAGGAGACTGAGATGAGACTGAGATCAACTTGTCCCACAGAGAACCTCCGGAAGCAAACGATGTTGTCCTTGGATAACAGATGTCAGACTCCTGAAGGAACTCAATTCAGGAGATTGTGTGGGGTCTTTGTAGGACAGGGCGAGAGTAGCAGAGTGAAACTTGACAGGGAGGAAAAGAGAGATATATCTCTTATCATTGCTGTTATCATGTAATCCCAAGAACAGGGAAATGATGGAGCTCTCGCCGGGGACAAGGTCCGAGACAAGACTACACTCCTTTCCGACATTCGTATCACGTAACCTCCCTCTCATGATGTCATAACATGCAGCCAGGCAGGCAGGCGGCCACACTCCCGTAACAGATACACACACAAAAAAAAAACGTTGTTGTTTTTTCCCGCAATTTCCTTGCAAAATTTCAGTGAAAAACTTCGAAAGACTTTGAATATCTCCTCTCTCTCTCTCTCTCTCTCTCTCTCTCTCTCTCTCTCTCTCTCTCTCTCTCTCTCTCTCCATCTAATGTTCGTGGTGGCAGAGAACCGTCATTATCATCCAAGCAAGACGTGCAATGTTCGACTCTTCCTTCTGTTTCTCACTTTTCACAAAATTTCACCATAGACACTAGTAAGGAGGCTCAGGTGCTGAGACGCAGAGACTGTATGTTTGTAGACGGAAAGCCAGCTGCCCACATGTGCGTGAAACAGAGTCAAAGAGGAGCATAGAGATAGATAGATTGTGTAAATTGGTCGTACCGTCGTGTGACTTGGTCGTACCGTCGTGTAACTTGGTCGTACCGTCGTGTAAATTGGTCGTACCGTCGTGTAACTTGGTCGTACCGTCGTGTAACTTGGTCGTACCGTCGTGTAACTTGGTCGTACCGTTGTGTAAATTGGTCGTACCGTCGTGTAACTTGGTCGTACCGTCGTGTAGATTGGTCGTTCGTACCGTTGTGTAAATTGGTCGTTACCGTTGTGTAAATTGGTCGTACGTTGTGTAAATTGGTCGTACCGTCGTGTAACTTGGTCGTACCGTCGTGAAGATTGGTCGTACCGTCGTGTAGATTGGTCGTACCGTCGTGTAACTTGGTCGTACCGTCGTGTAACTTGGTCGTACCGTCGTGTAGATTGGTCGTACCGTCGTGTAGATTGGTCGTACCGTCGTGTAACTTGGTCGTACCGTCGTGTAACTTGGTCGTACCGTCGTGTAGATTGGTCGTACCGTCGTGTAACTTGGTCGTACCGTTGTGTAAATTGGTCGTACGTTGTGTAAATTGGTCGTACCGTCGTGTAGATTGGTCGTACCGTCGTGTAGATTGGTCGTACCGTTGTGTAAATTGGTCGTACCGTCGTGTAACTTGGTCGTACCGTCGTGTAGATTGGTCGTACCGTCGTGTAAATTGGTCGTTACCGTTGTGTAAATTGGTCGTACCGTCGTGTAACTTGGTCGTACCGTCGTGTAAATTGGTCGTACCGTTGTGTAAATTGGTCGTACGTTGTGTAAATTGGTCGTTACCGTTGTGTAAATTGGTCGTACCGTCGTGTAACTTGGTCGTACCGTTGTGTAAATTGGTCGTACCGTCGTGTAACTTGGTCGTACCGTCGTGTAACTTGGTCGTACCGTCGTGTAGATTGGTCGTACCGTTGTGTAAATTGGTCGTACCGTCGTGTAGATTGGTCGTACCGTTGTGTAAATTGGTCGTACCGTCGTGTAAATTGGTCGTACGTTGTGTAAATTGGTCGTACCGTCGTGTAGATTGGTCGTACCGTCGTGTAAATTGGTCGTACCGTCGTGTAGATTGGTCGTACCGTCGTGAAGATTGGTCGTACCGTCGTGTAAATTGGTCGTACCGTCGTGTAACTTGGTCGTACCGTTGTGTAAATGGTCGTACCGTCGTGTAAATTGGTCGTACGTTGTGTAAATTGGTCGCACCATTGTGTAAATTGGTCGTACCGTTGTGTAAATTGGTCGTACCGTCGTGTAAATTGGTCGTACCGTCGTGTAAATTGGTCGTACCGTCGTGTAAATTGGTCGTACCGTTGTGTAAATTGGTCGTACGTTGTGTAAATTGGTCGTACCGTTGTGTAAATGGTCGTACCGTCGTGTAAATTGGTCGTACCGTTGTGTAAATTGGTCGTACCGTCGTGAAGATTGGTCGTACCGTCGTGTAACTTGGTCGTACCGTCGTGTAGATTGGTCGTTCGTACCGTTGTGTAAATTGGTAGTACCGTCGTGTAACTTGGTCGTACCGTCGTGTGACTTGGTCGTACCGTCGTGTAAATTGGTCGTACCGTCGTGTAGATTGGTCGTACCGTCGTGAAGATTGGTCGTACCGTCGTGTAGATTGGTCGTTCGTACCGTTGTGTAAATTGGTCGTACGTTGTGTAAATTGGTCGTACCGTTGTGTAAATTGGTCGCACCATTGTGTAAATTGGTCGTACGTTGTGTAAATTGGTCGCACCATTGTGTAAATTGGTCGTACCGTCGTGTAGATTGGTCGTACCGTCGTGTAGATTGGTCGTACCGTTGTGTAAATTGGTCGTACCGTCGTGTAAATTGGTCGTACCGTCGTGTAGATTGGTCGTACCGTTGTGTAAATTGGTAGTACCGTCGTGTAACTTGGTCGTACCGTCGTGTAGATTGGTCGTACCGTCGTGAAGATTGGTCGTACCGTTGTGTAAATTGGTCGTACCGTCGTGTAGATTGGTCGTACCGTCGTGTGACTTGGTCGTACCGTCGTGTAACTTGGTCGTACCGTCGTGTAGATTGGTCGTACCGTCGTGTAGATTGGTCGTTCGTACCGTTGTGTAAATTGGTCGTACCGTCGTGTAAATTGGTCGTACCGTCGTGTAGATTGGTCGTACCGTCGTGTGACTTGGTCGTACCGTCGTGTAGATTGGTCGTACCGTCGTGTAACTTGGTCGTACCGTCGTGTAGATTGGTCGTACCGTTGTGTAAATTGGTCGTTACCGTTGTGTAAATTGGTCGTACCGTTGTGTAAATTGGTCGTACCGTCGTGTAGATTGGTCGTACCGTCGTGTAACTTGGTCGTACCGTCGTGTAAATTGGTCGTACCGTCGTGTAACTTGGTCGTACCGTCGTGTAAATTGGTCGTACCGTCGTGTAGATTGGTCGTACCGTTGTGTAAATTGGTCGTACCGTCGTGTAGATTGGTCGTACCGTCGTGTAGATTGGTCGTACCGTCGTGTAGATTGGTCGTACCGTCGTGTAGATTGGTCGTACCGTCGTGTAGATTGGTCGTACCGTCGTGTAGATTGGTCGTACCGTCGTGTAGATTGGTCGTACCGTCGTGTAGATTGGTCGTACCGTCGTGTAACTTGGTCGTACCGTCGTGTAAATTGGTCGTACCGTCGTGTAGATTGGTCGTACCGTCGTGTAAATTGGTCGTTACCGTTGTGTAAATTGGTCGTACCGTCGTGTAACTTGGTCGTACCGTCGTGTAGATTGGTCGTACCGTTGTGTAAATTGGTCGTACCGTCGTGTGACTTGGTCGTACCGTCGTGTAAATTGGTCGTACCGTCGTGTGACTTGGTCGTACCGTCGTGTAACTTGGTCGTACCGTCGTGTAGATTGGTCGTACCGTCGTGTAGATTGGTCGTACCGTCGTGTAGATTGGTCGTACCGTCGTGTAGATTGGTCGTACCGTCGTGTAACTTGGTCGTACCGTCGTGTAGATTGGTCGTACCGTCGTGTGACTTGGTCGTACCGTCGTGTAGATTGGTCGTACCGTTGTGTAAATGGTCGTACCGTCGTGTAAATTGGTCGTACCGTCGTGTAAATTGGTCGTTACCGTTGTGTAAATTGGTAGTACCGTCGTGTAGATTGGTCGTACCGTCGTGTAAATTGGTCGTACCGTTGTGTAAATTGGTCGTACCGTTGTGTAAATTGGTCGTACCGTTGTGTAAATTGGTCGTACCGTTGTGTAAATTGGTCGTACCGTTGTGTAAATTGGTCGTACGTTGTGTAAATTGGTCGTACCGTCGTGTAGATTGGTCGTACCGTCGTGTAGATTGGTCGTACCGTCGTGTAAATTGGTCGTACCGTCGTGTAACTTGGTCGTACCGTCGTGTAACTTGGTCGTACCGTCGTGTAAATTGGTCGTACCGTCGTGTAGATTGGTCGTACCGTCGTGTAGATTGGTCGTACCGTCGTGTAACTTGGTCGTACCGTCGTGTAACTTGGTCGTACCGTCGTGTAACTTGGTCGTACCGTCGTGTAACTTGGTCGTACGTTGTGTAAATTGGTCGTACCGTCGTGTAAATTGGTCGTACCGTTGTGTAAATGGTCGTACCGTCGTGTAACTTGGTCGTACCGTCGTGTAGATTGGTCGTACCGTCGTGTAACTTGGTCGTACCGTCGTGTAAATTGGTCGTACCGTTGTGTAAATTGGTCGTACCGTCGTGTAACTTGGTCGTACCGTCGTGTGACTTGGTCGTACCGTCGTGTAACTTGGTCGTACCGTCGTGTAAATTGGTCGTACCGTTGTGTAAATTGGTCGTACCGTTGTGTAAATTGGTCGTACCGTCGTGTAAATTAGTCGTACCGTCATGTAACTTGGTCGTACCGTCGTGAAGATTGGTCGTACCGTCGTGTAGATTGGTCGTACCGTTGTGTAAATTGGTCGTACCGTCGTGTGACTTGGTCGTACCGTCGTGTAAATTGGTCGTACCGTTGTGTAAATTGGTAGTACCGTCGTGTAACTTGGTCGTACCGTTGTGTAAATTGGTCGCACCATTGTGTAAATTGGTCGTACCGTTGTGTAAATTGGTCGTACCGTTGTGTAAATTGGTCGTACCGTCGTGTAACTTGGTCGTACCGTCGTGTAGATTGGTCGTTCGTACCGTTGTGTAAATTGGTCGTACCGTCGTGTAACTTGGTCGTACCGTCGGGTAGATTGGTCGTACCGTTGTGTAAATTGGTCGTACCGTCGTGTACCTTGGTTGTACCGTCGTGTAGATTGGTCGTACCGTTGTGTAAATTGGTCGTACCGTCGTGTAACTTGGTCGTACCGTCGTGTAGATTGGTCATACTGTCGTGTAAATTGATCGTACCGTCGTTCTAAAGCAGTTCAACAGGTATTTCTTTTAATCTTCATTTAACGGTTGATTTTTACTGAAACACAAGTTTACTGAAACATAGTTCCCAGGGCCGCCAGGGAAGCAAAGGCCTAACCCATCATCAAAGTCTTCACTGTCTGAAGGAGGGAAGAAGGAGACTCTTTGTCAACAGAGCTACGGAGTCTCACTAGTGTGGTTTGTAAACCACCGGAGACTTGGGTCTGCAGTTCATTTAAGAGTCGAGTGTGCCTTGTTGTCAGAGGATTCGAACCCTTACGAGGGTTGAATTCCACTGAAACCTTGAATCCGTTGGTTCACTTGCGATTCGAGTGATACCTTGGCGTAAGAAGCTTCGGAGCCTTACGAAAGTCAATAAACCACTGAAACCCTAGACTTGTTAACTCACTCACGAGTCGGGTGTTCCTGTGTTATCAGCGGCTTCGAAACTTCGCAAAAAAATTGAGAAATAAATCATTTGACTTCGAGAGACCTGAGGTTCGCTTATGATGCGTGTCATCAGAGCCTCCAGGGATTCACCTAATGATCAGAGGCCTGCGGGGTTCACTGAAGCTCAAAGCGGGTCGAAGCCTCACTATTGACGCTTCATCGCCTCGGGATGAATGATGAATGTACGGGCGCCGACGGGCGAAGCTCCTCATCAGCAAAGTTTTTGTTGGTGGAGACGACGCTCAGGTTCTTGGTGGTTGGGTGACCATTGTCTCCTCCTGGCCTTCCAACCACCACCTCCCCGTACGGACTTGATGCGACACGTTTTTAATTCTTTAAAGTTGCCATCCTTCTTATGTCTTAAGTTGCCATCTTTCTTATTTCCAAAATCGCTAACGTTTTATGACCAAATTTTGCCACTCTCTTTAATTACAAATTTGTCTTCGTTCTTCATTTCCAAATTTGCTATTTTTTTCAGTTCCGTAGTTGCCATCTTTTTTAATCTTTGAAGCTTGTCTTGGTTTCTCAGTCTATTTCCCTAAATTTTGTATTTGTTCGTTAAACGTCCTAAGCACGATGACACAATACTTGAACACTATGGTACGCCCCGTAAGCACAACGATACAGTCCTTAAGCAGGACGTTGCGATACTTGGGTATGATGGCCTAGCCTTTAACATGACCCCTTAAAGATCTGGTCAAAAGGCTAGCAATTATACCTAAGGATCGTACCGACGCGCAGAATGGTCCTACTGTCGTGCTCCAGGGTTCTGTACCGCTGTGATCAAAGAGTTAAAGGTGAACCTAACTTGGCGGTGATTCGACTAACCTATTGATCGTGAGTTTCCGTACACCTTAGGCTTATAACACAGCTTGCTTATTGTTCGAGCGTAGGAACTCGGGTGCGCAATCGTCTTTGTCTCCATAACCAGGCCCCTGCAGACCTTTCTGTGGTTCCTCCTGACCGCTTGTTATGTCCTGGTTCAGCCAACTGACAGCGCGTCATCCCTTTTACATCATATCGTTCCAATTCAATATATCCCGCTCCTGCCTTACACCCTCCTGCATATTCAGGCCTCTGACCACTCAAAACCTAAGGGATATCTCGTACTTAGCCATATGTCTCTCAGAGACGAGCCTGCTTGTGTGTCAGAGTTCTTTGATATGACCAGAGGATAGGTATAGCCACATCACTGTCACGAAGACAAAGCGGTGCGTGTATTCCTGTCTCTTTGCTCAACTAAGAGACACCTGTGGCGTACAAAGCTGATCATTTATTTCGCCCTGGAGACTTGCGTACAATGCCGGTCGTATTTTTAACTTGTTCCTTTGTTAGAGTTGAGACGCTTCTCCCTCCACACCGCCCTGTTCTTTCATTCTTCTTCATTCCTTTTCGTGTAATAGTTATCATATCTCAGTACCTACACCTGTAGTTTATGTGGAGGTCAGTGACTGAGAATGGCACTGATCAACAAGTCTTCTGTTTCACTTCATCTTACTGCTTTTATTGTTTTGCCTCTGCGTAAGGCGATTTAACTCCTTGGGTGAGATGATTCACTCCCCTGAATGCGACAGCAAATCCCTCTAGAAGTACTTAAGGGTTAAACCATTGTATTACAAGGGTCAGATCATTGTACGCAAGGGGATAAGTCGTTGAATTAAAGGGTTTAGATATCGTACCCAAGGGGTCATGTTGTCATACTCAAGAGATTAGATCGTCGTGTTCAGAAAGGTTAAGTCGTGGTAGTCGTGCTCAAGCGACTAAGTTGTCGTACTCAAGGGGTTGATTCATCGACTTCACAGGGTTAAGTCGGAGTTCCGAGAAGGTTATGGCGTCATGCTCAAAGGGTTAATTTGGCGTTGTCAGAAGGTTAAGATATTATTAGAATCAAGCTGAGAAGCCGTCTCACTCAAAGGATTGAGTTACTGTATCTAAAGGTTTAAACCGTTAGTTTCAAACGGTTGCTTATTTTCTGCCGGTGTAGGAAAACTCCTGTAAGACCGCCCTCCCCAAAAAGTCTTCAATGGAGAAGCAAAATCAGTAACATGCCTTTATAGGTTTGCTCCCACTTCCATCCCTTACAGAACCCCCCTCACTCCTTCCCTCTCAGTTTGACTCTCCACACACCAAACCCTCGACATCCTCATCAATATGGACGTCACTTCTGCTAGCCGGAGATGCAAGTATTCTTCCTTATCTAGAGGTTACATCATGTCTGCTCACCCGTGTTATCTAGACGCCAGTCTGTTTTTCCTCGCGGCAACGTCAAATTATAATTTCAAAATTCCTTCCTGCCTTTGAATAATTTTCTACACCATGAATATTAATCCCATGTTCCATGCCTTTCCTTTTTTTTAAAAAAAAATCATCTCGGCCGTTCTAGCGAATGTCTCCTTTACATTTCTCATCTTATGAGCCCTGGGGAATGTAGGTCAGGCCTTGACCCATTTACTGAGGTCATTGGTGGATGTATAGACATACTTACCTAACCCCTTGAAGTATGTCTGTGTGACTGTACAACACTTGAGTACGACTGTGCCATCCTTACTCACGATTGTGCGACCCTTGAGCAGAGTATATTGCCACGCCTGTGAGACGAGAGCAAATGGTTGGGCAGATATGGAGGTGTGTTCAGAGACAGGAGTAGTGTCCTGAGAGACACGGTGCCAACGGAGAGATTTTATTGGCACTGTCACGCAGTACGCAGGGATGACCACAAACCTGCACTCACTAAACACCTGTCATGAAAACGATCACCCTGTAGACCTTGATGATCCAGTTATTCCCATACCCTTCTGCAGATTATGCCACCCGCAACGTCATTGAATCTGTCTTAATTGCTAATATTAAGGACTTTCATTTGTCTCCACACAGCTTTAAAGCCCATCCCAGCATTAACCAAATCATTATGAGAGAACTGGCAAAGAAACGAAAACATAAAGAAAGTGGTCCATGACACACCCAGCTACCCAGGTGGACCCCCGCTACGTAGCCCCCCCTTAACCACTCTCCCTTTCAACGGTTATTGTTGGTCAGGTCAATACGTTGTCTATATTAGTAAACTCCGGACGATACTTCTGTTGTGATGTTGTGATGTAGATAATTTTATTAAGTACTGGCACCTGATGATGAGGTGGGATGTCTCCACGAAACATCTTGCCATATGTACGTATAGAAAAATTACTATATAAATAAAATCATATGAACTACTAAAGTGCGATTTCACCTATATATATATATATATATATATATATATATATATATATATATATATATATATATATATATATATATTTTTTTTTTTTTTTTTTTCTTTCTTTCGTACTATTCGCCATTTCCCGCATTAGCGAGGTAGCGTTATCAACAGAGGACTGGGCCTTAGAGGGAATATCCTCACCTGGCCCCCTTCTCTGTTCCTTCTTTTGGAAAATTTAAAAAAAAAACGAGAGGGGAGGATTTCCAGCCACCCGCTCCCTTCCCTTTTAGTCGCCTTCTACGACACGCAGGGAATACGTGGGAAGTATTCTTTCTCCCCTATCCCCAGGGATAATATATATATATATATATATATATATATATATATATATTTTTTTTTTTTTTTTTTTTTTTCAAACTTTTCGCCATTTCCCGCGTTAGCGAGGTAGCGTTAAGAACAGAGGACTGGGCCTTTTATGGAATATCCTCACCTGGCCCCCTCTGTTCCTTCTTTTGGAAAATTAAAAAAAAAAACGAGAGGGGAGGATTTCCAGCCACCCGCTCCCTTCCCTTTTAGTCGCCTTCTACGACACGCAGGGAATACGTGGGAAGTATTCTTTCTCCCCTATCCCCAGGGATAATATATATATATATATATATATATATATATATATATATATATATATATATATATATATATATATATATATATATATATATATATATATCACTGTGATCTGATTACAACGTGTGTGTGTGTGTGTGTGTGTGTGTGTGTGTGTGTGTGTAACCAGAGTGTTTGGTTTAAAGTTATACTGATGATGTGGAAATACTGAATGTGTGTGTGTGTGTGTGTGTGTGTGTGTGTGTGTGTGTGTGTGTGTGTGTGTGTTACACTCAGGCGTGGGGTACGGCCAATATCTGTGCCATTTCCGACGAGGAATCTCGACCACAGTGAGACACCCGTGAGACTCACGGTTTCATTTTGACAATCTTTAGAAAAGTGCATCGTGTTAGGAAGGCTTATACCATGCGACACCTAGCCATACCTCAACCCAGCCTGGGTCATGCATCAATTGTTGGCAGTCCTCCACGCCATGTTGGCACCTTAACCTTACTGCACTAATGTTGGCACATCCTCAGGCCATGTTGGCATTCTAACCTCCCTACACCAATGCTGCCACTTCCGCAGGCCATGTTGGCACCTTGACCTCGCTGCATTATTCACAGGCCAGGTCGCGGCGTGGACGACCAAGCAAGCAAGCCACCTACCTTACCTTACTTCACCTCACTCCAAGCATCTTTGAGAGTGTTGATGCCTATGATCAAGTCAGATTCAGAAACTAAGATGGTTAAGAAAGAGATGACGTAAGATAGCAACGGCGATGATATCCAAGTGGCTAGAAACAGGAAAGTAGCCCAAGGTGGGATGGAAGGAATGGTACTGAAATGGTGACTAGATTTTGGTTCCTGTTACATCAAGACGATGTGAAGGATGGGCTCAGATCGCCTTGCTCCTGCTGGGGGCTCTGTTCAGACCTCAAGAGAAAGAGTTTTGTCATAGGTGCAAAGAGAGAGAGAGAGAGGCTGTGTTATCCATGGACTAGTTGGGAAGATATGGACATGATAGAGGAAAGTGTAATTGCTCAGGCCGGTACACACAGCATGGTTTATGGAAGAGAAGGGGAATTCCTAGGAAAGCCTAGGGCACTCATTTGTAAGCTAATGAATGACCGTAAGAAAGTTGTGGTAGCGGAATCATCACCAGTTTTAAGTAGTTTTATGTAGATTGTAAGGCATATGTAGAAGACCTTTAAGATTAAAGCTGAAAGACAGATAGGTTTGCCTGTGGCAAACTTCAAACGACTGTAAGTTTGCCAATTTAACACAAATATTCGAAAAAAAAAGGTAATAGATCCCATCTTAGAAACAAATGCCCAATTAGCTTAACGTTTGTAGTTGGGAAACTTATGGAAACCAATATTTGAGACCAGAATATAAACCATGTAGAGGATCACCACTTGTGAGACCATCCTTAGCATGGGTTTCGAGGAAATCGTTTAAGAAATATTCATCATGTATAATGATAACGAAGTGGCTGACGATATCCATCTAGATCTTCAGAAAAGGTTTTAGTAATGTCCTCCATCAAAGATCAGAGACAATGGTTGGACGTCACAAGTGGTGTGCTACAGGGATCAGTTCTCTTTCTCATACACATTGATGACATTCATCCTCGGATGCGTTATAAGATATACGAATATGTAGCGTATACTAAGGTGGGTTATGAATTCACAATAGAAATTGACCGTCCACATATTCAAGCTGACATAGACAAACAGAAAGATAGGGAACACAAGTGCATTCTACGACTGATAAGTGAAGAGTAAATGAGAGAAAACATTTAGGTGGAATAATCTCTAATGACCTAAATCTGTCATTAATATACAGAAATAGTAAAGAAGGCGAAGAGATTTCTTGATTTCAAAGGAAAAAAGGCTTCAAAATGTTTAAGGAGACAGTCTTCACTCCAAACAACATACTGGTGGGTCCCCACCTTCCATATCGTGTCGAGTTTTGGTCACCCAGCCTGAAAACCGTCATAGAGAAAATGGAGAGAGTGTAACGGAGAGTACCAATGATGTTTCCTGGACTCAGAAATATACTTTATAAGAGCTAGACGAAAGACGTAATGTTATTTAACTTAATTACCAGAAGGTTATGAAATGATTTAATGCGATTTAGACAGGGATATAAGTTGTCTGATCTCCCTCATACTGATGGATAAAAACTCGTTAGCAAAGGTTTTACTTTGTATGAGACCAAGTTTTTTGTGAACAGGATTATCAAAATAAGGATTGATATACAAATATACGTAGTTCAAAACAACACCAAAGATGTCTATCCCTACGTCTGTTAGTCTATCTGGTTGGTTGGTAGGCTGCGGAGTAAGTTTGAGTATGTGTATGTGTGTGTCCTCGTCTGCGTATGCATGCTTAAGAATAGACATGACAAATACTTCGCTTCAAGTAAACGACGGACATTGTATAAGCGTCTCCTTCGCTCCGCTAAACTTTACGGCCATTTCTCTTTAACTGATCTGAATGCCTTGCTCCTCTTGTCACACTTATCTCTTGAGTTTTTGATCTCTTCCAGTATCAGAGACAGCCCTCGAGAAGGCCCATTTGTTTGGTGATATCTGAATTCCTTTATATTTCTTGTATTCCTATATATTTGTAAGACTGAGAATCAAGATTATATAGAACTGTGGGATAGGTTTGGATCGTGATGGGATTTTGAGTTTGGTAGGGACACAGCGCATCTAAGCACGGTTGGAATGACATAGATGGGAGGAATACGCGACGAAACTATTGATCAGATATGTAGCAGGACTGAGGTAGGATAAGATCAATTAGATCTACGTAGGAAGTAAGCCGTCATTAGAAGGTGTGTGTGTGTGTGTGACCACTCGATACTGGTGAAGCCAGATATGTAGCAGGACTGGGGTAGGATAAGATCAATTAGATCTACGTAGGAAGTAAGCCGTCATTAGAAGGTGTGTGTGTGTGTGTGACCACTCGATACTGGTGAAGCTGAGTAAGATTAGGGGCACTCGAGGCTTGGGGATCATATCAAACCTAATGATGCAAGTCGGAGCAACGCTGAAGCGAATCCTAACCTTTTGATGCAGACAACTAAAGTTTTTATGCAAATTCCAGAGGATTAAGCTACATGCAGAATGAACTGACAGCTCATACACGCTACTAGAAAAGGTCAGATATCATAAGTGGTAGAAATCTGAATGAATACTGCAGTTATCACATAACTGAATTACCAGAACAGGGACATAAAGATACCGGTAAATCCAGGTCACATGAAGCTAGTGGGAAAGGTATTCTGTATGTCAACTGTGAGCCGAAATGTAACGTGATTGAGTCATGATGAGGCATGCGACAACCTGAACGTTGAGTCGATGAACAAGATCAAAACTGAAGGAAGTTGTTCTCTGGCTGCAAACTAAGGAATAATGATTTTATGAGAGATTTTTTATGGCAGCCTCACCATTGATGGTGACCATTTTACAGGCGATCATGAGAGATATACATTCATCGACTGAATATAAATTTTTTGTCATGTATCAAATCAACCATGACCTAAAGTGCCTCCCGCTTCAGTCTAACGTCTCTCTCTTAAATTGTTATCATCACTGTTCCACCAGGGAGATAACCTCGTCGTAGACAATCAGGTCTTCAGTCATCTGTCCACTCTGCATATTCCCTTGTACGTGGCCTTTAAGAGTGTGTGTGTGTGTGTATGTGTGTGTGTGTGTGTGTGTGTGTGTGTGTATCTATGCCTATGGGTCAAATTCCATGGTCCTCTCTGCATGCATTCGCGTGTGTTCCTCTTGTGTCATTGTCAGGTGTTGTCATCCCACGCTACCCGCTGGTGTTGCTTCTCAATGTCTGTTCTACAGTTACCATTTCCATCGTTGCTCTCGCGAGATGACTGCACACGTACCAGCCCTCAAAACCTGGACCTGAAGAGAGCGACTGTCTGCTTTTCCCTATAGTTTCTGTGGAGAGGGCGGCCACAGGTCGTTGCAATAACTACCAGTCTTCTCACACAGATAAGCCGTGAAGTTATCTTTCCGTCTTTTCCTCCACGAATATCTTTTGATTACTCACTTCATATCACTACACTATCTCCTTCTTTCTATTGCCTGTGAGAGGAATAATATCATGATGGCTAGCATTATGATAATTTACTTCTGATCTTACTTTTGAATTCTAGTTTGTGCACTTTGCGTATCTAGAACGGCAGACACAAGTAAGTGAACCCTTTACACTTTCAAGAGTCGAGTGTACGAAAAACTGAGAAGCCCAGCATATGTCCATCTGACAAGGTGGCGACTGAAGTATGGAATTTATTGTACACAAACCTTAAGACTTCAAAGGGGCCTCGGTTGAGGAGGAGAAGTGTCAATAAGATGAATTGTTTTCCTCCGTTTAGAAAAAGCTGAGTTTGCATTCGAGTATCTTCGTGTCTGCTGGGACGCCTCCTGAGTTAGGGCAGCAGGTGTGAGCAGGAGGCTGAGCCCTCATTACCCAGACTCACATGTCAACAAAAGTGTCAGACCTTGACTCTCATAGGCGATAGTCCATCTGTGTATCCCTTGACTTGTGTATCTCATAACTTCCTTCTCTGGTGATCATCCTAGACCTGTTTGTCATAACCACCTGCACACACTCTCTCTCTCTCTCTCTCTCTCTCTCTCTCTCTCTCTCTCTCTCTCTCTCTCTCTCTCTCTCTCTCTCTCTCTCTCTCTCTCTCTTTCACCTTCTACGCAGTTCGAGCAGCGCTCAGGAAACAAGCTGCGTCAACAGGCGGGGACCACAGGTCAAGGAGTATGGTGATGTGCACATTTCTATGTGAATTGAATGCATATATATATATATATATATATATATATATATATATATATATATATATATATATATATATATACCTAACATTTTCAAGTGTCCATGTATTTGCGCGGTACTCCAACACTGTCGCCAGGCAGCACCTACAGGACCTACACTTGGGTGTTGGCGCGTCAGAACCTGGGAAAGCTTTTGAGCTACGGCACGTCGGCCTTGAAGGCCATCTTAAAGACGGACATCAAAACCCACTTTTCAAAACCCTATACACATTGTGGATGGAATTTGCGTTGAGAATATCATAATACATTTTTTCAGTACCCGAATCAGTGTTTAGAAGGGTGCTTGCAATAGACCATTTCAACACATCCAGAGACACTTCGTGCCCATCATGCATCTATCATTTAAAACGATTCTGAGCACTTAGTACTCTCAGCACGTCGACACACACACACACACACACACACACACACACACACACACACACAGAGGCAACATCATGACGCTTTACGACCTTTTGTCCCTACTGGTAGACGTGGCCAGCTTCCTGAGTGCTGTATGAGGGCATCATGAAAGTAGAAGGGACTCTTAGGGCAGGTATGAGAGAGAGAGAGAGAGAGAGAGAGAGAGAGAGAGAGAGAGAGAGAGAGAGAGAGAGAGAGAGAGAGAGAGAGAGAAATCTGAGCTAGATCTCGTTAAAACTTTATTCAGTCCAGGGAATTTGTGGATCCCGGGAATTCGTTACGTCCGGGATGAAAATATGTTGCTGGTTCGCCTGGAGAGATGCATACGAAGGTGACTTCGTCAGTGCTTGTACACGTTCACCTTGGTAACGGCTCTCTCGTCTCATGGGACTCGATCATCCCAACCCCTCTCATACACTCAGCTCATCCATCCCAACCCCTCTCATCCACCCTAGAGTCTCATTCTGCCAAGTCACTCTCCTCCACCTCAAACTCTCAAGTATCCAACCCTCTTCACCCATCCCAAGATTGTCATCCATCACAGACATTCTTATCCATCCGAAGTCCCCTCATTCAAGCCAGTGCCTCTCATCCAATCGACCCCATCTCATCCACCTTAGAACCATTTCATCCACCGCACCCCCCCCCCCGTCCTCATTAATCGTAGCCTCTCTCATCCACCTAAGCCCCTCACATCTAAAATATCCTTTATCATCCATCCCAGCCTCTCTTACTCACTCAAGCTCCTCTCATCCATCCTAAACTCTTTCAACGACCCCAACACACTTCATCCACCCCAACCTGTGGCACCCCTGACCCCCTCCTACCCCTTATCCCATCTATTTTAAACTTGACTTCATTCGATAAATTATGTTCCAACATTTTACACAGAATTTTCACGGAAATAATGACCCGATAGACGAGCCTGTGGAGATTATGGTCGGATCAGATTCTCTACCGTATGTTGAGTCTCCTCCAGTTACAGTGGCTTTGTAACATTGGCGTTAGATTTCATTTTTTTTCTTTTTTTAGCAACAGAATATTTGATGATGTAGTAGATATAGAATGATTAAATTGTAATTAGGTTAGGGGCCTTCCTGAAGCTTTAGATTTTCTCTCTCTCTCTCTCTCTCTCTCTCTCTCTCTCTCTCTCTCTCTCTCTCTCTCTCTCTCTCTCTCTCTCTCTCTCTCTCACACACACATATGCCGTGAGCACTACGCGCCAGCTTTGTTGTTCTGACCCTCTCCCTCAGTGTCGCTCTTGGAGGACAGTGAGCGTCACCACTCCTAACACATACCATAGCCACGCACTGAGGCCAGTCTTGCCTCCTGGAACTTCTTCCTCAGTTGCCTGAGCCTCCTCACCTACCAGTGCCTCCACATCTACCGGATATCTCCTCACTTACCAGAGCCTACTTACCCATAGGAGTCTCTTCATTTACCAAAATTTCACCTGCTGGAGCATCCTTTACCCACAGGAACCTCTCACTTACCGAAATCTTACCTGCCGAAGCCTCCCTACCCACAAGAGTCCCTCATCTGCCAGAGCCTCCTTACCTATAGAATCCTCCTTACCACCATGAGTCTCCTCAGTTATCGAGATCTCTTCACCTGCCGGAGCCTCCTTACTTACCGGAATCTTCTCGCCTGCCGGAGCCGCGTCTATATATATACACGCATCTTGGGCTGGGTTCGCTCATCAACCCTACTGTTGACACACGTCGCAGGTCCCTCGTCTTGTGTCGACGTCGTCACCTTTTGGACCTCATCTGTCAGGTCCTTCTCCCTCAGGTATATGGAAAATATATTTTTTGTATTCGTATGTATCTATGTAGATATCTGAGATCCGGTGATAGCTTGTGTATGTGTAAACATCTAAGATCCTGCGTGTGATTTTGCGTTGAACATCTGAAGTCCAGATATGTTTTCTTTTTTGTGTATGTAATTGTTTTACACATATGAGATGCGAAATCTTTGCCTGTGTAAGCATCTTGGGGTCCAGAATTTCTTTTATCACCTTACCTGGAACCATTAGAAAAGCTTGGGTCTCTTCACTGGATGAGTCTATGATTCCTGGATAAGTACCTACAAAGTGTACCAAAGCAGCCGAGATGTGGTGATCATGTAGTCTGACGTGACGTGGCCGCTTGCAGTCTGACAGCAGAGGAGCAAAAGGGCAACTTGGTCCCACACTGAGTTGTGGGGGCAAAGGACCCACGAAACGATTGTAACGCACATGCAAGACAATGTACTGTCTCAGATCGAGATGTGAGGAGTGGGGGGTATAAGACCTCCGAAATTATTGCAGTGTATATGTTTGGTTAGGTTAGGTCTCACTGACAGGGTAGAAAACCTTCGCAACATTGTAATGTATCAGTAAGATAAGACCCAACTGTGGGGGTAGGAAACCTTCTAAACTATCGCAAGGTATAATATGTAAGGTAAGGTCCAAGACCAAGCTCTGGAGGGTAGAAAACCTCCAAGACTATGGTAAGGTATACGTAAGGTCCCCAGACTCAGGTGTGAGGGTAGAAGACCCTCCGAAAGTATCGGAAGGTTTGCTTGCTGTATGTAAGGTATGTCCAGTTGAACTCAGCTTTCTCCACTACCTGACCTTTTGGGTCAGGTCAGAGGTCACGCAATCCTATGCAAAGGCCGGACCTAGAGGGTTAAATACTCTACCTTAACAATCATAGTAAAACATTCTAAAAAAAAGTGCGTTTGAAGTACATTACAAGCGTCATCCCTTACCGGCCAGTGCATCACAGTATTGGACAGACCTTAACACATCTTTAACAAGTGCGTTATTGGATTCCGTTAACGTCAGCACCATCATGAGTGTGTTCCACACCCGATGATCTCCCAAGAAGTGCGTTAGTATACGCCAATGGCTTCAGTATACTCAAAGTGCCTCAGCAGCCCCACTGAAATCAGCATACTCACAGGAGTGAGTTAGATAAACTCCATGACGTCATCGTAGCCTCAGGAGCGACGTCGGGGGGGTACTCTCGCAGCGACGGCAGGAGCCCGGCATTTAATTATAGTGTCAGTGAGAACGTGGACTCCTCCTTCAGATATACTTATGGCGTTCCATCACCATCCAGCCGGCCTGACTAGCGCTGTCAATCATCGTGTGTCAACTTCAGCAGCTCCATCCCGCTACTGAAGCGCTAACGCACACTGAAGTTCGTTGCAGTGCTCCGTCTCTCTCAACACTCCCTCAGGATTTCGTTGGACACGTCCAGTTGCGTGGACATACTCTCGGAAGTCTGTTCCATCGAAATAGCTCAACCATTTCTGTATAAACTAACACCTTGTATATTCCCCACCGTCTTCTACATAGACTACCAGTTTGTATATTCATTACCATCGCCTATATAAACTATTAGCTTGTAGGTTTATTACCACTTTGTAGATTCGCCACCAATTTCTATAGTCACCACTACCTTGTTTATAAACTACCTTTATATAAACTTTCAGCTCTTTTATACAATACCATATTATATATAGATTACCAGTTTGTATATACAGTAACATCTGTCTACACTTCCACCTTGTATACACATTACCGTCTTCTTTATAAGGTACCAGCTTTTATATACATTGCCATCTTCTATATAAACTACCATCTTCTATATCAACTCACACATGCAGTAACTGCAGGTGTTGCTCGGGATGTACAGAATATTCTGTCTAATTGGAAGTTTTTTTTGGTATGGCTGGGGTTCCTAGTGTGAAGGTGTAAAGGGTTTCTGGCATGGAGGAAGTTTCTGGCGCAGTGAAGGTTTCTAGAGTGGCAGAGGCTTCTAATATGTCGGGGGGTTTCTGGGTGACGGTGGTTTCTTGTGTTGCAGTTTTTGGTGTGTACGTGTGTGCGTGTGTGTGTGCGTGGGGAGGGGGGGGGGTGTCTGACATGGTAAGGGGTCCTAGTAAGGCTGGGGCTCATGCGTGGTGAGGGTTTCTGCTATGACCAGGGTACCTGAAATTGATCAGGTCTCTAATTTGGAGATGATTTTTTTTTTACTTAGGATGGTGAAGGTTTCCGGCGAAGCAAGGTTTCCTAGCAGCGAGCGGCGGGGGTTTCTGATGAGGCAGAGGTTTCTGACATGTTTATGGCGCGGTGGGGAGTATATATGGGAAGGTGTGGCAAGGATTAATGGCATGGTGAAGATTTCTGTGCAGGTGAGGGATTTGTCCGTGTTGGTGATCCTGACGTGGCGAGGGTCTGTGGTGTAACACAGAGGCTGCTCCTCATCTGTGGAAAGAAAGTCATTGAAGCTGACGTCATGGTCCTCAAAAGCGGGAATTCGAGTGAGTTTAAATTCAGAACTTACAATAAGAAAGCTATTTTCTTTCCCTTTATCTTTAATACATTCGCCAATCTCTGTCTGATACACAGTTTAATCTGAAGTTATTCTTGAAATGTCTCGCATGAAGTACCTAGCCTGGACTGACGGAAGTTACCCCGTCTTCCTGCCTGGAAGGGCTGCAGTGAGTGGTATTTCCAAAGGTCGATAACTTGCGACGTGGTCATCATGGAATAGTTTGTTTATCAGTAGTTATGAAGTGATGTTCGTAAGAGAAATTGTTGCAGTCCAGGTCACTCAACTTACTCATTTTGGAATGGCCTGGATGATGATTATTATGATGAGACTCAGAGAACAAAGCCCCTGGAATGGTCTGGATGACGATGATTTCGATGAATTTCAGAGGAAAAGACCACTGGAATAGTTTGGATGATGATTTACGATGAAACTGAGAAAATAAGACCGCTAGAATGGTCTGGATGATGATGATGATGATGAACATGATACAACAGATGACTTAACGTCTGTCATTGGCTTGGTGATGACAGTCATGAAAAGTCTTGGACAGTAAGACTCCCGGAATGAACCCATATGATGGAGATTAAGATGAATCTCAGATGATGAGACTCGTGAAGTGGTCTAGATGTTATAACCGAGAATGGTGTAAGAGACAACATTCCTGGGAAGCTGAAGCCGTAGTTGTAGGAAGTTCGAACACCGTTGTTGATCTTCGAGTATACTGGGTAGGATGGTTATCCTGTCATGATCTGGTAAACTCAAGTGTACTGGACGAGACAGTAATCCTTAACTGTACTGGATGGGATGATAGAGTGTAGTGGGTGGAAGAGTAATTTTCGAGTACACTGGTTGGGATAATAATCCTGTTCTGGTAATCGTAGTGTGCGCTGGGTAGGATTGTAAGCTTGCTGTGATTTGGTAATCCTCGTATGTACTGGATAGGATAGTGGTAATCCTGTAGTGATGTGATGGGTGGAATAGGAGTCCCTCTGTTATCTGGTAACCCTTGGAAACATCTGGTACATAATGATCACTTCTGGAGGATACTGTCATAACTCACTTGCCTTAACCTGGCAAGTTATCGATTTTTGTTGCACTCTTCTAATAGTCCGTCGAAGTAAATCAATTTTCTAAGTGGTGTTTTACAAACTTCAGAACATTCTTTGACGGAAGACACACTTTTTTTTGTCAATTTTCAGAACACTGCTGAAACTTTCAAAGATGTCTTTTTAGTTATTGTGTTAACATCTTTGGTAAGAGTATCTTGGTAGCCAGTTGAAGCTTATGTGAAAATTTCAACATCACATTCCAGAGACTCGTAAACGATATAATCTGCAGTGCCAAAGATAGAAAAGAAAATGAAATATAATTTAACATTATGATACTTGGATGACAAGAGAAAAGAATCAGCGCCCACATGCATCCATAGCCCTAATGATAACGTAACATCAGATCAATCACCAAGTACCAAGGTACAGTTGATGGAATAGATGGAAATTATATACCCCTGGGCGCCTGAGGATTCGAACTCGGTCCTACCATGTGGGAGGCCTTTACGCCACCACGGCACGGCGATTCATGTGGGAGTGGCCATTCCTTTACCATCTCAGGTCACGAGATGTGCCGGAGGGAACGCACGGACCATTGGTTGGTCTGAGAAGGTAGCTTTCGTCGCCTCGTAGTGCAGTGGCAGCGTACCGACCAGCCACACAGCAGGCCCGGGTTCGAATCTTCAGGGGCTCATAGATATATAGTTTCCATCTATTCCATGTGAACAATATATATATATATATATATATGTATATTAAAAGCCAGATTAGACACTGCGGAACCATTGCGTTCACCTAGCTTAAGGGAACTTGTAGACTTCCTGGAGAGAAGTCGAGGATCGGAAAAGAAAACGTCACCAGAAATAGATGAGCTAAGTTACAAGGGAAGGTCAGCAGCCACAGCGACAAGAAGAAGGAAGGATTACTGGAAACATGACCACAAGTCTTATGTCCCTCAACGGATGATGGATCTGACGACAGTGACATGGAACCGTTCTTTGAGGTAGCGAGAGCGCTTCAGCCAGGGGGAACAACAGGGAACTGCACCAAGAGAAAGTCTAGAGGTGATGTGAGGAACTACTCTATGTGGTAACAGAGTGAGAGGCGGGAGGAACAAGTTCATTAATGAGGGAGTGACTGTTGGGAACATAAGTCGAACTTACGGTATTGTATGACGGAGAAAGATTGTGAGGTGGAGACCACACGAATTTAAAACTTTCCCCATATGCTCAGGTGGGTAAGCACACACACACACACACACACACACACACACACATCACTAGTCAGCGGGCCGGCCAGTGGTCGGACCAGCGTGGGTTTCGAATCCTTGGCGTATCAGTTGACCCACACTTAACCCACATGTTCCTTCTACCCTCGGGGCTGGTTATCAAATGCATGCACAGGGATAAAGACATGAGGCATACATGCAAGGTTATGACATGGGGCAACGCGAGAGTAAAACTCTCGCCACTTAGCACACAAACAGTAATGACACAATTGCACTTGTTCATCTGCATGTATGAATGTATGTATGTATGAATGTCTTCAAATCGTTGAAAAAATGTTGATCTGAACTGTGCTATCTTACCTTAGCCTTTGGTAGAAATCTGGTGTGCAACAGTAAACGTGGTGTGGTATAGCTCTGTAATGACTCCAATGCACTGACAGTTAAAGAATTTATCCAATTCTCCAATAAGAGCGCGTCCCCTTGGGCTATCAGAGGCAGAAGCGTAGGAGAGACAGACAGTCTCGCTGTGTGATGCTTCAAATTATTTGGTCTAAGTGGGGCCTCCTGTGACGATGATAGTGTTAGGTGGCGAGACGACGCTGGAAAATAGCATTACTTACAGCCAAACAGAGATAAAAGACAGCGTTGGTAAAGCGTCTGAGGTAATCTACAACATTTGCCACGATTTGTGAAGGATGATGAATCTGTGTCGACTGTAGGTAAGAATGAGAAATACATTCTTTGTTAAATTCCCGGTGGGACGAGCCTGTGTCGCGTGTGCGCCCCGTGTGTGTGTGTGTGTGTGTGCGCGCGCACCCCGGCGATAGGTAAAATGTTTTCCGCACGAGCGCCCGTGTGTTGTTGTGCATGAGGGTGTCTGTTTATCTGTTGGACGCAGCCCGGCACACACAAACAAGTTTATCCCACACAGTTTTCCCAAATACGGGAGGCAGAGGAAGGGCGCGGATTTGACACGGCGTATTCCACGGCTGGTAATGGACGTCTGAGACTCGGCCTTAAAAAAGGCTCCCGGAGGAGGGCGGGAAAGATGCTTATTCTCCAAATGGATCGAGGAATATACGGTAATGCCTTGAGGATGGGCGGCTGGTGAGGGAGGGAGAGGCAGAGGTGCTGCTCCGTCTCCCCCTCTCCACGGGGAGCGGGCTTCAGGCAGGTGTTTACGCCCTCACGTGTCACCTGGGGCTTTCCCCTCCACCGCCTCGGTTGTTGATGACGGAGATCCTACTGCCAGTTTCCTGAGCTCTTTTCAGGGAATTCAGCCCTAATTTGATAACAGGTTTTGTTGTTGTTGTTGTTCTTGTTATTATTACCCGCAGCGCGCGAGGTTGGTGCGCTCACCTTCACAGTGGACGGGAGGTGAGTCTTGCTTGATCGTATCATATTGAAGAAGACGGAACGTCTGCATGTCCCTCCATATACCTACTTGCTGCTTGTATCTGACAAATCCTCATATATATATATATATATATATATATATATATATATATATATATATATATATTTTTTTTTTTTTTTTTCTTCTTTTTTTTTGCTTTGTCGCTGTCTCCCGCGTTTGCGAGGTAGCGGAAGGAAACAGACGAAAGAAATGGCCCAACCCACCCCCATACACATGTATATACATACGTCCACACACGCAAATATACATACCTACACAGCTTTCCATGGTTTACCCCAAACGCTTCACATGCCCTGATTCAATCCACTGACAGCACGTCAACCCCGGTATACCACATCGATCCAATTCACTCTGTTCCTTGCCCTCCTTTCACCCTCCTGCATGTTCAGGCCCCGATCACACAAAATCTTTTTCACTCCATCTTTCCACCTCCAATTTGGTCTCCCACTTCTCCTCGTTCCCTCCACCTCCGACACATATATCCTCTTGGTCAATCTTTCCTCACTCATTCTCTCCATGTGCCCAAACCATTTCAAAACACCCTCTTCTGCTCTCTCAACCACGCTCTTTTTATTTCCACACATCTCTCTTACCCTTACGTTACTTACTCGATCAAACCACCTCACACCACATATTGTCCTCAAACATCTCATTTCCAGCACATCCATCCTCCTGCGCACAACTTTATCCATAGCCCACGCCTCGCAACCATACAACATTGTTGGAACCACTATTCCTTCAAATATACCCATTTTTGCTTTCCGAGATAATGTTCTCGACTTCCACACATTCTTCAATGCTCCCAGGATTTTCGCCCCCTCCCCCACCCTATGATCCACTTCCGCTTCCATGGTTCCATCCGCTGCCAGATCCACTCCCAGATATCTAAAACACTTTACTTCCTCCAGTTTTTCTCCATTCAAACTTACCCCCCAATTGACTTGACCGTCAACCCTACGGTACCTAATAACCTTGCTCTTATTCACATTTACTCTTAACTCTCTTCTTTCACACCCTTTACCAAACTCAGTCACCAGCTTCTGCAGTTTCTCACATGAATCAGCCACCAGCGCTGTATCATCAGCGAACAACAACTGACTCACTTCCCAAGCTCTATCATCCCCAACAGACTTCATACTTGCCCCTCTTTCCAAAACTCTTGCATTCACCTCCCTAACAACCCCATCCATAAACAAATTAAACAACCATGGAGACATCACACACCCCTGCCGCAATCCTACATTTACTGAGAACCAATCACTTTCCTCTCTTCCTACACGTACACATGCCTTACATCCTCGATAAAAACTTTTCACTGCTTCTAACAACTTGCCTCCCACACCATATATTCTTAATACCTTCCACAGAGCATCTCTATCAACTCTATCATATGCCTTCTCCAGATCCATAAATGCTACATACAAATCCATTTGCTTTTCTAAGTATTTCTCACATACATTCTTCAAAGCAAACACCTGATCCACACATCCTCTACCACTTCTGAAACCACACTGCTTTTCCCCAATCTGATGCTCTGTACATGCCTTCACCCTCTCAATCAATACCCTCCCATATAATTTACCAGGAATACTCAACAAACTTATACCTCTGTAATTTGAGCACTCGCTCTTATCCCCTTTGCCTTTGTACAATGGCACTATGCACGCATTCCGCCAATCCTCAGGCGCCTCACCATGAGTCATACATACATTAAATAACCTTACCAACCAGTCAATAATACAGTCACCCCCTTTTTTAATAAATTCCACTGCAATACCATCCAAACCTGCTGCCTTGCCGGCTTTCATCATCCGCAAAGCTTTTACTACCTCTTCTCTGTTTACCAAATCATTTTCCCTAACCCTCTCACTTTGCACACCACCTCGACCAAAACACCCTATATCTGCCACTCTTTCATCAAACACATTCAACAAACCTTCAAAATATATATATATATATATATATACATATATATATATATATATATATGTGTGTGTGTGTGTGTGTGTGTGTGTGTGTGTGTGTGTGTGTGTGTGAGTATTTTGTTTAAGCAGGGAGAATATTTCCTTTAATACACTTTTTGTCAATGACCAATACATATCCAACAATCAGTATGTTTCTGTTTTTGAGTTTTTTCAGTTTTCTTGAGCACACGTTTTATTTCATCAGGTAAAGTGTGAATTAGATGTCCAGTATTAATGTTCACTTTATTACAAGAATAAAGTGAAAATGAATGTAGGGCATTTGAATCAGACTTCCTATGATGAAGCAATGCTTGTGGTGAGGAAAACTGAAAAATCAACAGGAAGTTTGTAAGCGTTGAAAATGCGTTAGTCTCTGACACGGTATATATATATATATATATATATATATATATATATATATATATATATATATATATATATATATATATATATATATCTATAATAGAATTGAAGGTGGAAGAGGGAGGTAAAGGTGGAAGGATGAAGGAAAAAAGATTTGAGTCATTGGTCTTGAAGATGGAGGGAGGGGAAAGGCATGCATGGGATAATGGAATCGACGTGCTGTTAATGGACTGAACCAGGGCATGTGAAGGTGTCAGCGGAAAGCATGGGAAGGTCTGTAGCGCCTGATTGTAGGTGGGAGATTATGCTATGATTTCGGTGCATTTGCACATGACAGCTAGAGAATGGGAGTGAGTGACTGCGGCTTTTCTTCGTCTGTTTCCTGCGCTACCTTGCTATCACAGGAAACTGCAAATAAGTACAAAGAAAAAGAAAATGTTCCTTTTGGAAAGAGCAATGTTTTCTTCATTTTTGATCAATGACACTGTCCTAACATTACGCTTTTGGACAGTGTGTCGCCTTGTTAATGCTGACCCTTCCTGTGTCCTACGGCTTATCTATCGTCTATTGATAAGTGCTCCAGGACTCATCTTTAAGAAAGAGGTCCTGGTTAACATCAAGTCCTCTTTTCAGGAGTTCCTGCAGCTCCAAGGCTACGGTGCATCCAACAGCAACGAAATGATAGGCTCCTTTAGTGGGAGTTATTTGATGCAGCCTGACAACAGCGAGGAAATGATAGACTCCTTTAGTAGGAGTTATTTGATGCAGCCTAACAGCCGCTACACCAAAAGTCTCTGTCATAACTCACGATGTAACTTCATACAGAGGGAGTCGCTTAGTAACGGCTTCACTGTGATGTACGACGAGCCGGTATCTGTGCCGGTCGGTGGCAAAAGTCAGGTCATGTACCAGGAGACGAACCTGAGCTTCTGTTACCCCGAACTCTGGTCGAAGTCTTTGTGGATCGTACTTTTTTTTTCATTTTGTGACAAGTTGACTCTTTCGCATGACCCAGCGCTCACTCGTCTTTGATGCCGAGTTTGGAGACTTCTCCAAGAGTATCCGGTCTTGCGGAAGAGGACTGAGTAGCTGTGTCGTATCACATAATGTTCCTGCAAATGCCTGGTACATATCGTTTGTCGCGAAATTATTGAGAACATTTTTTTTTTATGCTTTGAAATAATAATTCTCGTGGAGTCCCGTGCTCCCACCGCCGGCATAAGTAGCGTATTGTGTTGAGCACTCTAGTGAAGAGGCCTTGTCAAGTTGACTGTATCGAGCGGGAACGTTTGAAACTTTCAAGTTACCAGACTCTCACAATCTGTCCGCTGGTGTTAACCTCTTGTTCTCAGAGAGTTGCCATCCGTCCTGTGCTATTAGTCTCCCGTTTTGATGCCCTGGAATCTTGAGATGCGTACGCTGGTATTATTAGCCCACTGTTCCGGACCGTCATTAGGCTCTTCTTGTCTTTCGATCCATCCGTTGGTGAGAGGCTACCACCCTGGACTGTATTGAGGTCCTGGAGTCTCAAGTTGGGTTTTAGCCTCAGTGTGATCCTGGTGTTCTGGATTATATCAAGGCCCTGGAGCCATGTGATTCGTCCACTGGAGTTAGCCTACTGTTCTGGACCGTCCTTAAGCACTAGGACTCTCGGGAATCGTCTGCTGGTGTTAGCTTCCTGTTGTTCTGGAAATGGCTCTGCGGCCAGGCCGTCAAGACGGCCTAAGTGAAGTTATCTTTAACTTGGGGAATTTCCTGAGGACGACTGACTCTTCCTGACTGTGTGATTTCCATCTCGCTTGTTATCGTCACGGTGGAGGCAACGAAGCAATGGTCAAATACATCGCTAGTGTTCAAGGGTGAGGGAATGAATACTAGTGGAGCTCAGGGATCAACTCCATATGATACCAGGTCCTTCATGCATTGCATTACCTCAGGTAACTCCGTCGTTTACATCTAGCCATGGCGATGATATGATCCTCCCGTGCGCCTTGACCAACCAACACTTGACGTTCGTATTCGCAAACCCGAACACTTGACGACCATAGTCGTAAGAGTATTAATATTCTTCCCTATTACGAACGTTTTGCCCATGTCTTCATTAATGTAAGTGGGAGTGGAAATTTCTTTTTTCTCTTTTTTTCCAGTAGATATAACGCATGAGGGTTCATTGCCAGTCTTGGGCTCAAGTTGATACAGGTGTGCGTGTGTGTGTGTGTGTTTGTGTGTGTGTGTGTGTTCCATCCATCTCGGGAGTATTGAAGCGCCATTCCATAAGAGAAAAACGTATGTGGGGCAATCATGGTACCCTATATTTCCATATAAATCACCACTTACACGGTGTCAAGATAAATGGAACAACCCGCATATATCACTCAGGGAAAATAAAACTGACGAGCCTCCGGTACAGGCAAGACATACTGGTTATTCATTATTCATACCATATCATCAGAGAGAGAGAGAGAGAGAGAGAGAGAGAGAGAGAGAGAGAGAGAGAGAGAGAGAGAGAGAGAGAGAGAGAGAGAGAGAGAGAGAGAGAGAGAGAGAGAGAGAGAGAGAGAGAGAGAGAGCTGATACTCACGTTAGAACGTTCGTTTGCCGCTACTGAAACTGAAAATAGCAACGCGCTTTTTTGGTTCCTTTACACACGACGTTGCCTATCCATGCCCAGAAAAGCGTAAACAGTAGGGGGAAAAAATCAAAACGATAGCAATAATAATGTCATTGATAGTAATAATGATAATTGTAATTATGATGATAAGCTACTACTGCTAACATACGTAGTGTACTTATTTATGAATGCATCGCAGCTTTGGTTACCCTTGTATCACGGGTTCTGTGAGCCATCTGATCCGTACTATACACCGGTGTTCTACTGGAATGTGGATCTCGTTCTTAGATCAACATGCCTCTCACTGTGAGACTATAGAGACTCCGTATTTGTGGGAGTGTTTATGATTAATACGTGAATTACATCTTGATGTCCTTCACTTGTGAAAGACGGGTGGAGGAGGAGGAGCAGGATTAGCAAGGACATTATGTTTCCAGGATCTATGCAATAACGGGAGAGATGACTGGTGAGAGTTTCTTGTGGTCCTCACGAGCGGCAGACTCCAGACGCCAGTTGTATGAGTTTCCTGGAATGTTGCAAGTGATGCTGATCCTGGATGTTATGAGGACTGAGTTGTGATGAACTTGGTAATGCTGTTGGACTTGGTGGTGCAAGTCTCCTGGAACATGTTAAAAGTATTTGTTCCTGGAAGAAATGGTCGTCTTGAAGATAGTTGGTGAAGGAGCACTGTTGGGTCCGCTAGAGTACGATTCCTGGAACATGTTACGTGCTGCTGGTGCTGGAGATAATGAGGTTTGGAGGGTTGAAGGTTTAGTGGTACTGTAGGGTGCGTGGTGTATCTTTCCTAGAACGTGTAAAGAGCTGCTGGTGCTAGAGGTGATGAACTCTGAATGGTGGAGTGTGTGGCAGCATTGTGAGGTAAGTGGGGTAACGCTGGCCAGGCTTGGAAGGGAGGCAGCAGAAGGAGAGGGTGTGGGCTGGCGGCTTAGTCCTGGATGATGATTTCTTGAGAAATTAAAGTACTATGTTTTTCATTCTGGTCGTGACATTTCCTTGATGGCTGCAACCAGTAGTTCTTAATTCTAAATCGTTCTTTTCTTTGCCACGCCTTGCTTTCGTAGCCAGCTCTCCTTCATGATCTCGCCAGTAACAGAAGTCCGAGTTTCTTTCTGCCGTAGAGTTTTTTCTCTCTTTTTTTTTTTTTTACCGAGTTTTCAATTTACACAGAAATTAACGCATCTCTCATCTCGTGAGGGATTGTTTCCATAACCATGTCCTTTCCGGCGGCGTCCATGTTCGTGCTGTTGGACCTCAACCTATCCTGATGTGTGTGTCTCTCTCTCTCTCTCCCCCCCCCCCCCTCCGTCCGTCCTACGGCCATACGTGTACTCTCTCCGTCCCAGGATCACTCATAATCTTAAAAGCCTTCCTTCGTGTCTCACCTGGAGCTCGGGGATCTGCAAGGTCCTACAGATCGTGTAAGCAAAGATACTTCTTTAGGGAGAGGCCAATGACCACCATCTGAAGAGTAGCAGATGTTGGGCACTCGGGAGTGGCCAATAGACTTGTTTACTCAAAGCCAGCAGATGTAAGACACCCATAAGTAGCCATTGAGACTTGTCTGGCCGGGGGCAGCAGGTGTGTCTTAAGACCATCACGAGGAGGCAATCGACTTGTCTATACGGGAAACCTAGTCACAAGGAGGTTGAGAATCAGAAGACAGTCCTCGCCCCTCTCTGCCGCAAATTGGCCGACGTTCGGAAACCTATAATTGTGTTCGTGCTCCCGGTGACTAGGCCATTGGTAGAATGAAGCTTGGGAGACATTCCCTCTGTGTGCCTCTCGGCACTTACCACTCGGGGAGGTGACGACCAGATGACTATATATGTACAACCGAAAAATAATTTGCCAACCAGACGTTACATTTTCTTTCTTTTTTCTTTGGGACGAGAGTACCCATGGCTTCTGCTACCCAGAGGAATAGCCATTCAGAAGCTAGTTGCTGTACCTCATGAAACCTCCCAGTCTTGAGATGATATACAGAAATATTATCTGTAATATGTGGTGATGCTTTTTTTTTTAATGGAGTGATGCTGGGAAATGATAAAAACTTGTTCAAGTTATGGGTTTTGCGACGACTGGGTTGTAATGTACCAGTTCAGCCATGGGTTTTGCCGCCTCTTGTTCAATCATACGTAGGTTCTGCCACTCCTAGATTATAGTATACGTGTTCTGTCATGGGTTCTGCCGTCTATGGGTTATAATGCACTTGTTCTGTCATGGCTTCTGCCATTCCTATATAATGATATACCTGTTCAGTCATGGGTTCACCCATTTTTAGCATATATTTCATTTGCTCAGCCATGGGTTTTATCACTCATGACTGTCATTTTAATATCATGGGCAATTATTTACACACCAGTTTACATCATTTCCTCTCCTTCTCCCATCATTACGTTGCTGCCCTACTGTTCCTATGGGTCATTTCCTTCTGAGAAAGTGAACTTTCTAACCAGTTCCAAGAAAGAGCTTTTCCCAGCATCTTTAGAGAGAGGTTTTCCTAATACCTTTCCCTTGTTAGAAAGAAGTTTTTCTAATACCTTTCCCTCTATAGTGAGAGGTTTTCGTGACATCCTTCCCTTTTGAGTGAGCGGTTTTCATAACCTTATTAGAAAAAGGTTTTCACAGTATCTTCTCCTTAGTGAGAGGTTTTAACAGTGCCTCTCATCTTTAGAGAGCGATTCCATGATGTGTGTCCCTCTTTAGGGAGAAGTATGCTTAGCATCTTGTCCCAAATAGCATCTCTATTTCCTGTCTAATATCGTTTGTCTTTATCACAAAACTCTAACCACCTTCAACAAACTCATATCTTGCATATACCAAAAAATGGTTTAAACTCATCTGCATGGACCTTATGTATACATATATCAAAGATTATGCCGTTTGATTATTGTGATCTTTATCACATTATCTTCATTTTTTCTTCCATTGTTGAGTATTTTACAAATATTCTTCTTTGTGTGAATACTTTGTAATGTGTCGTTCGTTCGTTTTCTCGTGCCTACCCTGGGGGTTGGAATGTCTTGACATTCATAAACCTGAAAGGGAATTCTCTGAATTCCACTCAAATGAGGTTTGAGATCTTGGGCGGCCTTTCTTGGGGGCACAGTTAATAAAGATCTCCCCGGCCAGAATATTCATATTTATGCAAAAATCTTATAAATTCCCCAAAAGTCTGAGGGCGATGAGGCACTTGAGAGGAATCTTATTTCCATATTTGAATACAAAATGTGGACAGGTAATACGTAAGGCAGGTAGGGAGTGAGAGAGAGACTGTCCATTTCTCTCTGTTATTTTCACTCTAAACGAAGATTATCATTAAGATTATCGCTGAGAGAATTATGATCATCAGTTATCACAATGATGTGTAGAATCGTCTGTGTCATTTTAAACTTATGAAAAGTAAGGAGGGGAGGTCAGGAGAGAGGTAATGGGTCATTTCAGGTGTTGAGGCGAAGGTGAAGGGAGAGAATATTGGTCTTTTCAGGAATAAGGAAACGATAAGGAGAGAAATAATGGGGTCTATTCAAGCGTAAAGGATGAGGAGGGTTAGGGGAGAGATATGGGTCTCTCCAAGTGTAAGGGGGGAGGTATGGGGAGAGAGATGGATGTACGTAAAAGTGAGGTGCAGAGAGAGATATGGGTCTCTTTAGATGTAGAAGAGATATGGGGCTCTCCAGATGCAAGGAGGGGCAAATGGAGGGTTATGAGTTTCTATAGGTGTAAAAGGGGAGAGAAATGGGTCTCTCCACGTGTGAGGTAAGGGAAGGGTTACTGGCCTCTCCATGTGCAAGTGGGAGGAAAAGGAAAGAGAATTGGGTCTCTCCGTGTGTAAGGGGAAAGTAACGGGTGGGATATGGGTCTCTCCAGTTGTAAGGGAAGAGATATGGGTCTCTCCGTGTGTAAAGGGGAAAGTAGCGGGAGGGATATGGGTCTCTCCAGGAATAAGGGGGAGATAAGAGTAGAGATATGGGTCTCTCTAAGTGTATAGGGTCGGCCGTACAGGACAGGTCGATGTGCAATGGTTGAGGTAGTCGTCGACTCGTGTGCTATACACCTGGTGGTGAGTCTCCTCACCTTAACCTGCTACTGTAGATGGTTATGCCTTCAGCCAGGTCTACCTGGTGGGTCGTCGTCTGCACGAGGAATGGGACTGTTTTTTTCAGACGACTGGAAGCTGTTCAGGCAGTAGGATGTCGACCTCGTCAAGCACCTTCGACACCTGTTCAGACAGAGGAGTCGTCCTTGTTAGACAACTGGTTCATTGTGCTCCCATAGATGTCAGGGCACAACAATTTATGGGTTGATTTGCTGTAAATACTCAAACTGAGAATTCTCTGTCTTGGCTTTTGGGTTAAATGCTCATACTTGAAGCCAATGTGTGTTGGCGTTTGGGTCAAATGCTCAAACTGAGGCTTACGTGTCTTGCTTGAGCTGTGAGCCAAATGCTCATGTTGAGGAACCCGTGTGTCCCGACTTTTGAGCCGCCGTTTACTTCCTGTTCAACATTTACTCCCGGTCTGCCAACGGCTGTGGTGCATCTTTCACCACCTATGTGTGTGTGTGTGTGTGTGTGTGTGTGTGTGTGTGTGTGTGTGTGGTAGTCCTCGAACGTAACATTGCAACATTTTTTTCACCTCTCTCTCTCTCTCTCTCTCTCTCTCTCTCTCTCTCTCTCTCTCTCTCTCTCTCTCTCTCTCTCTCTCTCTCTCTCTCTCTCTCACACACACGCACAGTTGCCAGGGCGCTTCTCTTGCCACATACAACAGCAACAGTCATGCAATTCCCTCACCCATTCAGAGGTGTACAATAGCTTCCCCCTCAAACTTCGGGCAGCAGACGCACACTCGTCCAGAGGCCAGCGACCGCACTGCCAGCTGGTCGATGAATGCCATGACATTCGTCACCTTGACCTGCGGCCGTTGGACCTCATCATGAATTATTAGAAGGTTGTCTTAGACGACGATGAGTATTCCAATTATCGCAAAAGGTGATAATTCTGGTCTGAAATGGCATCCTTAGTAGATGTGGGATAGGCTAACGCTGACCTGGGAAGGAGTGCAGGTAATGGAATACACACACACACACACACACACACACACACACACACACACACACACACACACACACACACAGTGGTGTAGTGATTAACTTTACTGACCACGAGTCAGCACGGCCAGCCAAGGGTCGGACCCTCATGGGTTCGAATATGGGCGCAGTAGTCATCCTGCACCAAACCCAGGTGTTTATCCTCCCCTCGAGGCTAGGTACCTGCCTGAGGATGGGATGTGTATGCGCAAATACACAGGAGTCGACAGGATTCATATATACAAGGGTCACTGACCATGAGTTAGCATGAGTCCGCTAGGGTTCGAATCCTAAGTGCAACATTCGGCCTACAACCAGCCTAGGTGCTCATCCTCCTCTCGGTTCTGGTCGATACATGAGGACCTGGCTTAGGGTGGGTCATGATTATTAACCGTGTGTTATGGAGAGAGTTTTGCACTCGTTTTACACACGAAAGAGTATAGATATGATGCATATATACATTGTTAAGAGACGGGGCAACACGAGTGTAATATCTGTCTCCCCGCAACACACAGACACAATGTAAACACAAATAGTAATCACACACACACACACACACACACACACACACACACACACACACACACACACACACGCTTAAGTCGTGACGGAAGTAAGAAGGGAAGAGGATTGCATCAAGTCACAATGGGAATCAAGACAAACTCCAAAGCTGGTATGACACATGGCTGATGGAATTCAACCCGAGTACGTTCAAAACAATGAAGACGAGACAGCGAAAGAAGGACTCGTTACGTATACTATCCAGGAGGAAGTAAACTGCAGGAATCTGTGTGTAAGAGAAACTTTAAGTCGACATCGTCTCTAACTTGCTGTCGGAGTCAGACCTTAGGATAAATGTGTAGGAGGTAACTTATCTCTGAGCAAAAATTTGATTACGTTGTCGCATCTTGCATTAGGCAATAACTAGAGTATTCTTCTTAACTTTGCTCAGCTCGCTTAAAGAAGCACAAAGATCTAACAGAGAAGGTCTAGAGCAGAGCTACAAAGATGATAACGAACTCAAAAGAACTGATTTACATGAAAAGGTTAAAGGCTATCTATTGTTCCACCATAGAAGAGAGAAGAGTAAGGGGTAGCCAATCATATGTAACCTTTAAGATTCTTTAATATTCTGATGTAATCATTGAACTGTTCTGCGAAAGGTGTAAGGAGAGAACTTATGGAAAAACAATGTCAGAAATGATGCATAAAAGTATTTCTTTAAGATAGAATACGAGTAGCCGATAAATAGAATAAACTTCAAAGTAACCTAAAGAAGTTTGAATGGTTGTATGACTGCAGCCAACGTTCATGAGATCACACCTACACACACAACCCCGTTCTCCTCACATGAGTGTGAATGATAGACTGTCCACGGTCGAGTTGCTCACACTGGTAAGCTACTCTGGCTACACGGCAAGGCTGATGAAGTGTCTCTCGAATGACGTTACAGTTCCTCAAGCAGTGGTCAACGCTATGATCATGACCCTTAATGGCGGCTCAAACTGGTCCTTCCGTCGAGGGAGATCGTGGTTCAAGTGAGTGGCAGGAACAGCCTCTCTCTTGATGTAAAACATCGTGGCAGCTTTCCTTCGCGTTCCTGTTTTGACAGACAGACCATACTGAACGCTGGCATATATATATATATATATATATATATATATATATATATATATATATATATATATATATATATATATATATATATATATATATATATATTATTTCGTAAAAATGTGATTGTCCAATCACATGTTTACCAAATGGCGTCCTAGCTTCGTCTCTTCGATGTATATCAACTGACTGTTATATTTCTCTCTTGTGCCTCCCCTGATGATGTGATTATTACACGAAAGTGCACTTGGGAACTTTTCGTGTTTCATTTTCCCCGTGGACTCATAGGAATATCTCGATCACGCGCAAAATTGTGATCCTTTCCAATATATATATATATATATATATATATATATATATATATATATATATATATATATATATATATATATATGAAACTGTGTCAGTATTTCATCCTTTTTCTCGCTTTCTTGTTTTTCTTTATTTCATTTTCCCTCCGGGCTGTGTCTCAGCTTTGCTCGACACTGGCGTATTATTGTGGTGAAAAAGCCTGCAGTGTTCAGACTTCTGCTCCCACCGTCAAATCCCCTTAAGCTTCACGCTGGCGTGTGTGCTCCCTGGTATTCTCTTCGTTCAATTTTATACCCAAATGGTACATAGTTGTTTTTTTTTTTTTCTTTGTAATTTTTTGATAGATTTGTTATCAGATACTCAAGGTCAAAGCTGCAGATCACTTTATCCAGGAAGCTGTCGATTTAGTATGTTGTGGCATTAGTTACTTCCCTTCGCTTGATCTTTCCCAGATTGGTTTAGAATCTAGATGCACTAACTCCCTCCTAGATGTGGACAAGCAACCTTAGTGAGAGACTCTGATGAGGGAAGTTTGGGCTCTACAAACACAACGTTTACTTTAGGAGGATAATACGAATCCCTATACTGCCATCGCGGTTCCTGGACCTGGTACAAAAGGCCCTTTGAAGGCTTTGTAAACAGCATGGGATTCCTTAAGAAACAATTTCACTTAAAATGTGACGTTGACAAAGACGGAACAACAATCTTTACAGACGCAGAGACAGTGCGAGTTCCTGCTGCAAATCGAATGAAATACATTTTACGATGACAAACTTGACATTAATGAGAAATTGGAATTCAGGAAAATATTGTGTGTGTATATATATATATATATATATATATATATATATATATATATATATATATATATATATATATATATATATATCTTTTCTTTCTTTCATACTATTGGCCATTTTCCGCCTCAGCAAGGTAGCGATAAGAACAGAGGACTGGGCCTCTGAGGGAATATCCTCACCCAGCCCCCTTCTTGTTCTGTTCCTTCTTTTGAAAAGCAATACAGGAGGGGAGAATTTCTAGCCCCGCCCTCGCCCCACTTGGGTGCTTTCGACGACATGTAGTGAACACGTGTGTGTGTGTGTGTGTGTGTGTGTGTGTTATAACGGTGAACAATATATGGATAACAAAAAAGCATAAGCTATTGGGAACGTTGACGTCATCGCTCACAAGACGAGAAATATATGTTGAATTATACAACCACAAGACAGAAGCTCCGACCACAGGCATCCAGCGCCTCCCTCAGGAGGACGGAGGACGAAGGCGTAACCTCGCGGGGAGTTCTCTGTGGGATCCAGCGCCTTCCATGTTACCAGCGTTGGTTGGCAGTGTGTGGAGACGTGACGTGAGAGCCGGGGTTAGTCTGTACCTGCCTGGCCTGGTAATGCCCCTTGAGCCTCCTGTGGCCCGTGTGGGGAGAACGAGGCTGTGGTGGTCTTGTGGCGTTTCCCCTCCCCAGTGCATGGAGAAGCAACGTACTGGAAAGAAGACCACTGTCGGAGGTGAAAGAGGAAGGCATGATGACAAACACTGCTTCATCATCTTGTCTTGTATGGTAATGGCTTTCTTGCAGGTCCTGGAGACCTGATGGTGAGTGCTTGGTGTTTTGAGCTTCTGTCACCAGGGGGTTTCCGTAGGTATGTTGACCACCTCACGCGTCACCAAGGTGTTCTTGTAGGTGTGTTGACCACCTGAGGCACCACCTGAGTGTTGCTCCAGTCATGTCCTCCGCAGGACGACGTAAGTATGAGTAAGATCTTCACATCCTAACAGATGCTTCGGTTACTTTATTCCCTTCCAGACAAAGGCGACTCACCAGCTCTCCTGGCAATATTACTGAAGCGTTGCCTCCACCTCCCTCAAGCTGAGCTACTGCAAACAAGCCTGAGAACGATTTTTTTTTCCAGGATTTTGAGTCGTTCATGTCACGATTTTCTGGGATCTTAAGGCATCAGTGTCTTGACCACCTGAATCCTCTACATTATCTGACGACTGCTGAGATGTTGAAAGTGCTGAACATTGTATCGTAAGGTCATCTGACTGCCTAGTGAACTTCAAGGACCATCTCGCCCTTTCAGTACTAGGCTTAGTATGGGAAGAGGCCTGGTGTGCGAAAATGATAAAGGCTTATGACTTCTTCTGTCTTCAGTTCTTAGACTGTCTTCTGTTCCGGAAGAGCTTCGAGCATCGAGAGTCTGAAAGCACTTTAAGAGTGTCGTTGATCCTTTTTTAACGTCATTAAGAGTTGATGAACCACATGAGAAGCCATACGAGATTATAATTAATGTTTCAAGTCTGCGATTTTTGAGGAACGCAAGATAAAGTGAAGTGGACGAGGCAGGTAGGATCAATAGTGACTCTCCGGGAGCGAACACCATGAGAGGTTCCGTATTGACCGGCGTTGTTAGGGCGCCGTAGTACCTCGATCTACGAGGTGAAGTTAGAGAGAGAGGGAGAGATAAATGGTGGAATCTTATAATACCTGGGGAAGCCACAACGTGTGAATCTCACTGTCAACAAGCCAGTGGAAAGTTAGCACTGACTCAGCAGTGAGGCACAAGAATGGCACTGTATGTGATGGTGTTAACAGTGGGTGCCAACAGTGAGGTTCCAAGTGATCGGTGACAGCAGTGGGTGCCAACAGTGGCAATAGAGGGGCAACAGAGGTGATCGGTGTCAGCAACATTACTCCATGTGGTGTGCCATCAGATACAATATGGGTGATGGATACCACTGGTTGCCAGTCGTGAGTGGCACTACCTGATGTCACTAGTGAGTACCATCAGGCAGGCAGTGCCGGTAGTGGTTGCTGGTAGGAAGTGTCACCAGTGGTTACATCGCTGCATATCATTCCTTGGTGTCAGTAGTGGGTGCTAGGAGAGTCAGACTAGGCTTAGATAATGGGTGTCAGTAGTGTGCAACAACATTTGCCTGTAACCGTGAGCAGTGGTTCCATGCAGTGTGGTTTTGTAGCACCACCGGTGTGTCAGTCAGTGGTGACCTCCAGCTGTATGTATGATACAGAATGGTGGTGTCTCTTGCCCTTGCCAGATGCTCATAATTGACACTTGTATCATCTCTTCAAAACAGGAGGAAAGTGGGGCAAAAGTAGGTAGATGGGTAATAACATGGGTTATGGGGATAGAGGTATGGGAACGGAGAAGAGTGTGTAGCGTCGTTAAGAGGCATGTCTCTACCTCACCGCCTCACTTAGCAGCTTCGCCTGCCTCCCTCTCAATCACCTCTTGGTTAAGCCAATCGGTAAAGTGGTGCGAGGGGGAATCTTTAAGAACACCGGGACTTTTACATTGTGTTCGTCAAGTCTTTAAAGTAATCGGGGGAAAGTGTTAGTTCGGAAAGTTTGACTTTTCCTTTACAAACGCTGGATGAACGTTGGGCTGCCTTAAGGAACTCGTGGTTTTTGATGTGTAGGCTGTTCAGGGACCTTACGTAACTCCAAGTCTTGTAGGAAGAGGGACATTCGTTCAGATCTCTTGATATAATGAACTTCAGTGGAGTATCGGTTCGCATTGCTGACCCAGACGCATTCATGAGCCCGTCCGGGTCCGTGGCCAAGCCCGTATAAGTTCGAATCCTGGTCGCGGCAGTCGGCTGCAAGTCTACCCAGATGTTCATCCTCTCGTAAGAGCTGGTCGATGAAAAGGGTACCTGCATTGGGTTTGGATATATATATATATATATATATATATATATATATATATATATATATATATATATATATATATATATATATATATATATACACGACCTTTCTTGTTTTTCTGACCTCCCTGTTTGTCGTAAACAGTAGTTTTCCTAAGTGTTAGCTGGGCGCTAGAAAAGGATAGCTTAGCCCTTATGGCACGAGAGAGAGAGAGAGAGAGAGAGAGAGAGAGAGAGAGAGAGAGAGAGAGAGAGAGAGAGAGAGAGAGAGAGAGAGAGAGAGAAAGAGAGAAAGAAAGAGAGAGATTGAAACAGCGAAGTAAACATGGAGAGAGTAAGAGACACGCACGACCTTATAAAAGAGAGAGGGAGCGGCAGCCTTCCTTCCTAGTGAAGAGTGAGCGGGAGGGTGGTGAGGGTGGACAGCCAGGACCATAATATTTACCTTACACTGCTGAAGGATGTGGCCTTCCCCCAGTTCACCCCTTCCCATCCACCTTACCCCCTTCACTCCATTAGTTAATTTCATTCCTAGAACCATTAACTCGCTGCGGTCATCACGCACCAATAACACTGATAATCTACCATGTCGTTACGATGTAGTAGCGCCATTAACCGCCTGGTTATATACCAGTAACACCATTAACCTCTGTGGTATTCACGCACCAGTGACACTATTAACTCTATTTGGTCGGGACTTGCTGATAACATATGGAGATGTCTATACGTCGACCAATAATCAAATATACCTATCTGGTCGTCGACCAAATGACACCATTAACATATCTGGTCGAAGTGCACCGTTAACAAACACCATTTTGTACTTTTTTTTTTGCACGTAGGAACTCGATGAGTACATGCCTGGTGGTGACCTGCGTCTGTGGGAGTTGGGCAGAGTCGTTCCGTGTTCATCTCTTGTTTATCAATCGAGGACTATCCATCATTCATCTATGAAGAATCAAGAAACAATTACTGTGACAGTGAGGTCATCAGTAGTTGCGCAACCTCGGTTTTAGTGATGAATTTGATATCTATTACTGTCTTACAGAGCACGGCAACATGACCTCTTGAGCACGACAATACGACCCTCAAACACGACGTTACAGCTCTTAGCTATGATCAAGGTTCAAGGTCAAAGGTCAGGCCATCATATCCCAGGGTCGTACCGCTGTGCGCAAGGCGTCAAGAGATAGATTGATTAGCCTCTTTCCATCCGTTCATCCACTCGACTATCCTTCCCTGTGGTGAGGTAGCTTGCATACAGAGCTACCGAATGAGCGCCGCTGGTAGTAGTACCATGTATGGTCATCCCATGGTTGCGTCACACGCTTTCTGTGTGGCCGTTGGCAACTCAAGGGTGGGCCCTTTTGATGTCTGTTTCTTTCCCGACACCTCGCTGCTTTGGAACGCTCTACTCTCTCGTGTCTTTCCCAATAACTATGACCTGCCACATTCTAAAAGGTAGGTTTTCACTTCCTCGAAAACTCGTAAATACTTTTCCTTGCCTCCTTTTTTCCCCTCTCATTAACTTCTCTATATTGTAATTTAGGCTCGACCTTGATGTGGAATTTTGTTCGTGACTGAAGCGTCCAACGTAGGAAAGAATCTCATGTATCTATCGTAATGAAGACAACGATAGAGACTGCCTCTGAATTCATAGGCAGATATGCCTGTTATGTCTTGCTTAAAGTAAACAATGCAAAGAGGCGATGATTTTCAAGCTCGCCTCACAGTCTCAAATGGACGGTAGGGTGTGAACCTTGGCGCCATCTTTGAAATCAAGCTGAAGATTTCTTAAATGAATTGACACGAGTCAGTCGTGGCTATTATACATCCATGTTGGTTGAAGAAAACCTCTCCTCTAAAACACCAATAAAAGAATGCTATTGGACTCGTACGATAGACATTTTCACGGATGTATTAGGAATTTCAGTCTTTTGTGACTGATTTGACTTTCTGTAGCTTTTTAGCTTTCTACAAGAGCAACACTTATGCAACCTGATGTATAATAACTGAGCACATCCACTAGATTTTTTTTTGAAGCCCAACATCGCTACTGATTCTGTATTTACTCCTTGCCTCGTGAGTAGAATGGATACTCATACTCGGCTGCGGATGAGTCCAAAAACTAAAGAATCCAGGGGTATATGCCCATCCTTTATGCATGTTATCAATTGACGAATAAGCTTTAAAGAATAGAAAAAAATAGACTTGTCCCTGATAACTCTCACATGAGTTCTTGAAACGTCGAGGATGGAGGAGGGACGCGAGGACTTGAAATAACCTGACCCTCAAGGTGAGCCAGGGAAGCATCCGCTTGACAAATCACGTCCTCCTCCCTCAGGTTTCAGCAGCAGTGGATGACACTGGGTGTAGTTATATCATCGGGAAGGGAAGTCGTCCGGTGTTTTCCCTTCATAAACTGGAATTGTGTTGGTGTGCAGACGGTCGGGAGTCCACACTAGAAAGGGTTCTCGCACAGTACCTTCTTCTTGTCTTTCATTTTGTCTTACTGTTTGGTTGAGCACAAGCTGGGATCACTTAAGGTTCATATTTGTTGTTGTATGTCGACAACTATGCACCAGGTTTTCGAGATACGTCTTAATGTATTTTTCCAAGTGATGCCTTTCGTCTGTTATCATTGTCTCATTATAAGCGTGTGAGGGATATGCAATGTTGCTTGGCCTTCGTCTCGCCTCAATTTTCGGTAACCTTATCTTCATTCCAACACCAATAGGAACACTAGAGACGGAGCCCCACGGGTGTGGAACTCTTTCCTCGTACTGTTCAAACAGATAATTACAAACACGTCTTCTCCTATTACTCGTATGACCCTCGAGCTGTGAGGCTCTTTGATATCAACTCCATAATGTCCACAAAGATCCTTGAAAAGGTGTGGCCGAGTATGAATACAGCTCCAGCGAAATAAAGACAGGGACAATTATCCTTGAAAAGGTTAATGCAACTCATGGTAAAAATATCAGGACACAGGGCCTTGAAAACGTGTAGGACTCTTGCTCTTGGTAAAAAAAAAAATGATAAAGAAAGGGGAAGAGGCTGTTGAAAAGCGTCAGGACGAGCAAAGCCCCAGTTCAGCAGAAAAGGTGAGGGATCGTAAAGATGTTGGGCAAAAAAATAGATGGGACAACAAAGGAGGATCCGGTTTGAGAGAGAGAGAGAGAGAGAGAGAGAGAGAGAGAGAGAGAGAGAGAGAGAGAGAGAGAGAGAGAGGTTAATAGCTCGACCTTCATTAACAGCACGCTAACCTTTACCCACAAACAAGAACCCAGACTGGCGTGTAATTAGTGTGGGTCGTTCAAAGTCGTTTAAGCTGTTCACCTCATACTGGCGACGACACTGCGTCAGCGCCGCGACACTGGCCGTGCGTCAGCGACTGGTCGTGTGTCAGGGTTGCTTGATGAGGTCGCACCACGCCTCTTACTCCGCCACGCCCTCCATCACCATCTCCACCCTCGCATGCCTCCCCATGCATCTCCTGTGTATCCCTTAGTTCCCTTACAGGTTTCTCCCAGGCCCCTTGCGGGTTCAGGCGTCTTCCAGGTTTCCCTTCCAGGCCTCTTCTAGTTCCCTCTCAGAATTCTGCCAGTCCTCACCCAGGTTTCCGTCCAGGACTCTCGCTGAATCCTTTAGGTCCTTTTTCAGTTTAGTTCTGGTTCCCTCCCTCTCAGGATCCTTCCAGTCCTCTCCCACGTTTTCTTTCAGTCCTCTCCCAGGCTTCTTCCAATCCTATCACATGTTTCCTTTTAGTCCTTTCTAGGCTTCTTTCCAGTCCTCTTCCAGGTTTCCTTCAGTCTTCTCTCAGGTTTCCTTCAGATCCTGTCCCGGGGTTCCTTCCAGTGTTCTTTCAAGGCCTTTCCTTGGCTTCTTCTTGTCCTTTCCGAGGTATTTTCCTCGCTCAGGTAGCCTACCAGTCCTCGCTCAGGTAGCCGTCCAGTCCTCGCTCAGGTAGCCGCCCAGTCCTCGCTCAGGTAGCCGTCCAGTCCTCTCTTAGTTTTCCTCTCAATGCTCTCACATGTGTCCATCCAGCCCCCTCCCAGGATGTTAACTCAGTCACCCTCGCTGCCGCTCTATCCATAATCATCTTTAATGTTCGTGGTAAACCCGGAAGTCTTATTCTTCTACATCTCCGGCCGAGTATAATATTTTTTCACCTGTGCTCGAGGCACGATCCCCCAGAGTCTATATACTATAGTACACCATATCTATAAAATCACCATCCCCACACTCTGTCCCCTTTTACACTTATATTTTCGTTCACTAGATATTGTTTTGTGGATATATTTTATATGTAATGTGAAAAGGTGGCGGATCCCAGTGGTGTCTTACGTAGGTGGCGACAATGGGGCAGACCTACCACTGTGGGTAGTACTGACGGAGACAGAGGAGTGTGGTGGCGCGGGCAACACATAGGGAGGGAGAGTGGAAGATGCCCTCACCGGCGTATTCCTTGCCTCTCGGATTATAATGCTCCTTCACGGGAAGCGAGAAGGTGCTGGAGAGGGGAGGCGATGCTGAGGGTGGTTGGTGTGTGGAAGGAAGAGGACGGAGGGCAGTATGAGAGGGAGAGGAAAGAAGAGAAGGGTAGCGAGGGAGGAGGAAGGAAATGGAAGGAAGTTGACGAGGGAAGAGGACGGGAAAATGAGGAGGGTAGCAAGGGAGGAGCCATGGAAGAGGATTAAGGGAATCGAGGGAGGAGGACGGAAAAAGGTGAGAATGATAATGACAATAATAATAATAATGATAATAATAATGATAATAATAACAACAACAACAATAACTGAGGACTGATGAATGATGCTTGCAGCTTAGATACAGAAAATACAGAAAGAATACAAGCAATAAGTACATCATGACGACAACACAGGTAAGTGGGCCTTCAACAGACCTGTCCTTACACAGGTATGTTGGGCTATTCAGAAGCTTCCACAGTGGTTAGAAATGACCGCCTCCTGTTACGGCCTAAATGTTGTTACGGACTCGTACTGCAACTCAGAGCCGAGAGATCGTTGGTGGGAGGAAGTGACAGTGGCGAGGATAGTGCAACAAACTCTCACAAAACTGTCGGATGAGGTTATAATGATGATTAGAGAGAGCTGGGAGGACCAGTATTTAGCTCCTCATAATAGGTGATGTAGGAGGATCGAGGATATAGTTGCTTGTCCCTCATCCCCTTCCATACCCCTTCCACTAACCCCTGTTGTGTGATGAGAGAAAGTTTAGGCTGGGGAAGATATCGTTCCCATGCTTCAAAAGAGGACGTATTGTCGTAAAACAGTGCTAGACATACCATATGGTGGTGTTCCCGCCGGTTATTGAGTCGGAGAGAATGGTAGGTGGAAACTTAAGCTCTGCTTTTTCTAGTCTATTTCTATCACATATAAGATTATGATCACGTATAACCTCGTCATGGTCTATCAGGTCTCCCATCATCTACCCTTCGTACCTACTCCCTTGTGACCCTTAGAGAATGTGTGGTGACCAGTGTCTATTATCTCAGGCTCTGTCTCTGGTTCTCCCGGTTCTCTTACCATAAACTGTTCACCCCACTGCTGCTTTCAGCCGTGAAATTATTTCAGGTAGATAAAAGGAAAAGAGATTCACAAATAACGCCATTCTTACGTAGGGAAATGTGTTTTGTGCGTTAGGATTGGATACGGGTAAAGAGAGAGAGGGTCGACCTGCTTACCAAAGGCTGCTACAAAGAGTGTCAGACACTTGTTTGTCCCCGTGAAAGGGAGGGAGTTGGTGATGTCTCTCAGGTGACACAGATAATGATATCCAATTGTAAAGCTAGTGATGAACGAGTCCCCAGGCAGCAGGAGCGAGTAGGAGCGATTACCAGAGATGGTGATCCGCCTCGTCTCACGGGTTACTACTACACTGCCTGACCTGACCAGACATGTATTTCTCAGCTGTGTAAGTGAGCATTGGAATGTTTCTCCACGTAATACAGACAGTAAGACGGTCGCATGCATACCTGGGATTGTGGACTGCTTCACCCGACTGTGTATGAACTTAGCACCGTGTGACTGGTTCGCTCGTGTTGGAGTTCCACATAAAACATCATCCTTTGAAATGTTTTAGGGAGAATTTGGCCGTTAAACGCGTCTTATGTTAGTGTTTGTGAGGTTGCGGTTTCTCAACAGTCAATAAAGCGTCATTTATGTTTATCTATCGTTCCCTAGATTTTAGAATTTCTTGCATCTGAAGAGGTGATGTGGGGCGTGAGAGAGATGATACTGTGATGATAACGTAACCATCACATTGGGTGTACAGTAATCTGTGGTGCAATTATCGTGCACACAATATCACTTGCGACGTGTCTAAAGAAAAGTGTTTTCTGACACTGGTGCGTTGCCACATCCTCCACACAAGACCGTCCTGCTCTGAAAAACATTCTTCTCCAGCTACCGAGTGTGACGCAGACGAACCAGTGTGGAACATCCCTAAGTTCCCCGTCTTCATTACGGATGTTGGCGAGCTGTTAATCTATGAACTAAAGCTGCTTGGTTCATCTAGTATATCCTTTGGAACGTTCCTCGTTCGTAAATCACCACTTAAGATAATGATCAGCGTTATCTGAAGTGTTCTTCTTCCAAATTTGGTGAAGTCGAGAGCAATCCTTTCCATCAGGAGGCTTCACCTCTCTGAGGCAGGTGGAGGGGAAGGGGCTGTGAGGCACGTCGTCCCAGGCACAGCGACTGTGTGGTTAGTGATGCTGACGGACGTATTACATGGTTTCTCTCTCTCCTCTCTCTCTCTCTCTCTCTCTCTCTCTCTCTCGTGGTAAAGTTTCAGCGAGCGTTCCTCTTTCGAACGATTCTGATCTTCATTTCTATCGCAAATCACACTTACTTTTTTGCGATATTTTCCCCCACCCAAGACCTTGGTCCGGAACGACAATTTTACTTCGTCGGTATCAACCTCGTCCTTGTCTCCAGCTCCCCTTACGATACGGTCATCGCTACATGACTCTTAGAAGCGAAGGAAAGAATTTAAAAGATTTTAAGGTTTGGGTGAATAGGGTATCGAACGTTTGCGTCTTTTCTTCGTAATTAACCTTTAACAATGGTGTCACTTTCGGTGGCCTTTGGTTTGGTTTGGAAGATGAATATTGTTCTAACTTCATGCGGACGATGATACGACCCCTGGGTATGATGCCCTGGTCTTTGATCTGATTTTAGACATTTGAGTCAAAGGTCAGACCATCATCATGCCCAAGAGACGTACTTTTGTACACCAGGGCCATACTGGCGTGCTCACTGGTCGTGCCGTCGTGATCAAGGGGCTTTAGAAACAGATTCAGTCGTCTACGTGAGGGTACGACTGGGATTAACATGTGGCCTTGTAGGGATCTAGTAGCTATTAAGGTGATTGGTTTGGTATGGCTGGCAGAGCTTCCATTCCGCCTAGTCGTCTTATGCTCTTATTGACCGAATGCGTAAAATCTGGTCTTCACATAATTGAGCCTATCAGCAATAGTGTGTTTGTCCCCCTGTGATGCCAATAAATTGTCTGAAATAAGAAACTGACAAACGTCTATCCAAGGTGAACTTAACTGTAAAGTAACGGAATGTGCGGGATAGAAAGGGAGGAAATCGAACGTAGTTTGAAAAACCCGTTTACGAACCGAATACCGGAAAGCAACTAAATTTGTAGTCCACACATGCCGTAGCAAGGTCGTCTTTAAGGCACTACACCCATAGGAAACGTTCAGTAATGGAATATGAAGGGGAGGTCAGAGGAAACTAGAGGCAGACAGTTCGAAAAACCGAAATGAGCAAGGTACTAGACCGAATCTGTTCGACGCATCGGTACAGAGACCTACCGAAGCGAAGTCATCTTTAAGGTGAATACATATCGAGCGTAGACCAACGGAATATATATAGCGTAGATCGGAGAAACCTAAAGGTAAACTGCTCTTAAAACTCCATATGAGGCAACAGCTGAACCACAAACCAGACCGTAGATGTTCGATGCACCCCACACAAACACACACACACACACACACACACACACACACACACACACACAGAGTTGCCGAAGCGAAGTCATTACTCAACTAAAGTCGTCCACAAAGATCTCACGGATTAACGTTACTACCGGAGGATGTCTCAAGCGGGGATGGTGAGTTATGTGCATGTCTCAAGCCTTTGACAACCACATCACTAATGACCTCATCGATTCCGACGCTTTGTTCGCTTCCGACGGATCCGAAAACGAACCAGCGATTTATCTCCAATAAATTGTTGGTCTGATGATGGAGAACCTGGATCCCAGCGCAAGAGAGACCCCGAGCCAAAATGAGGATAAATGAGGCCCGTTATCCCTTTGCCAGTAGTAAACCTGGAGGTGTTTTACGATGTTCACATCCATGATAGTTTCCCAGCATAGATACGATAAGATGTATTAACTCGGCTCAGAACAGCTATACGATCCTTGACCCCGATGGCAAGGTGGTTGGTCACCGAGGGTGTGACCCTTGGGTATGATGACCTGGTCATTGACCTGAACTTTAAGGGTTAAGTCAGAGACCAGACCTCGAGACACAAGCGTCTTACCGTCGTGGATCGCACGGTCGTGTTCCAGGGTCGTGCAACCATGCTCATGGAACGTGCTGTCGTATAGAAGGTGGTCATGATATATGGAAAAGTCATATCCTGAAATTTATCAGAAACTTGATTACAAAGCAAAAGTCGTTCGCTTTTACGTGACTGACCCAAATGTCAAGAGATGAGTCCAAAATGGAAATATTTTATTTCCTGATACCCCAAGGGTATTGCTCGATACCCGTCAGTACATGATGTGCCACTGGAGGCAGACGTAGAGGAATACTTGGAACTGTAGGCTCAACTGTAGAGTGAGAACCGTCTCCTGAGGAATGATGTGATAGATGTTGAGAATATTTGAGGATGCTTAGCTGGTTGATGTCCTGGGTGATGTTGCTGGGCTGACCTCCCCCGCCTGCCTCCCATGGTGGTGCTCGGGCCAACATGGAGGTGTCGCAGCAACCAGGTTAAGGGAAGGAGACGAAAGCAAGACCAACAGGAAGGTAAGGACGATCATCCCTATGAATGATACTGGAATTTCTGCAAAAAAAAGAAAGAAATAGGTGACTTGGAGATAAACCTGGGCGCAGGAAGCCCTCCTGATCTGTAGGAAGTGCCATATTGGATGTACATAAATATTTACAATATCCGGCGTATCTTAATAACTCATCAGACGTTTGTTGCGAAAAGTCTGAGGTAAACATCACAAAACCAGTTGAGTTTCGGGAGCGAAGATTCTTGAACGCCTTCGTTGCGTTCCACCAGCCCGGGTCCACGGTTAATCTTCGCCTCGTGAGATATGCAGAATCTCATCTCCTGGACGCATGGTACATATGGAGCGTCAACAATGGCACAAAAGAAATCCATATTCAATATCCTGCACATTTATGGAAGTGTACTCAGGGAACCTCTTGATGTGGCGTGATTCTGAGAGGTTCCTTTGCTCTCACAGGAGGTTTAGAGCCGAAGAAAAAAGTGGTTATTGTTTCGCGTTACAGCAGTGCAAACTACCTCTTGGCACAACTACACCTAGATCCAGCTAAGGCAATGTTGGTTGAGGCATAAAAGGCAGAGGAGGAGGAGGAGGAGGAGGAGGATTGCTTTCTACCCGAAATTGTCTTTATGTGTCACTTCCACCGTCACTCTGCCAGGCCGCCCACACGCCCAATCATCCACAGCCGGGACTCCCACACTTCCACTCTATCACGGTTTAGCCGCCCACACACCCATTTCACCACCAGTAATGGCTGCATACATAAATGAGCTGGGGGAATAGCCTTGGATAACACACCGGGTGGGATCTGTTGGGGGCTTCTTGGCTTTCACAGACACCACTAGTGGTCCTACGAGAACTCCACTACCTTAACTAGTACCATCGGGGCAGATTATGAGGGATTTATTCTCCTGACAGACGCCACTGGTGGCTCTACCTTAGCTGAACCATTGTGGGGTTTTGTTGAGGGACTTGACGCTTTCAATAGACACCACTGGTGGTTGGTTCTACGAGGACTGTATCAACTGAACCACTGGTGGGTTCTGTGAGGGATTTACGTTCTTAACAGGCACCACTGGTGGTTCTACGAGGACTTTATCACCTAAACAGATACCACTGGTGGTTCTACGAGGACTATATCACCTTAACAAGCACCACTGGTGTAATCTTCTAAGGCTCCTGTCCGAGGATTCTGGTGGACTTTCTCCCGCCGCCTCGCACATTCCCTGCTGAACCTTCCAGTGGTCTCCAGTTAATCAGATTACCTTTCCTGCGAGGAGTGAGAGTTTGATATTCTGTATTCATGCTCGTTCATGGAGGCAGCAAAGCTCTTAAAAGCTCTTCGAAGGATGAATACAATCGAAGAAGCACTCTCGGCGGCACCAAAGGTATATACATACATGCAAAGAAGATTTAGTCAAGTCGAAATTGCAATATCAAAATTATCTTCTTTGGTATGTGGTGTTAGAATTGTCCCTCAAACCTGGAGAACGTGTCAAGATATTTCGGTTGGTGGATGTGTTAGCTTGACGTTGATGGCCTTAATGACTGGCGCAGATGATGGGCGTAAAGTTCTTACAACCAACAAACCACTGCACTGGTTAGGAAACTTGTATAAGTTTGCTTTAGACACTGTTTGTGTCACCGCTGGTGTGGTTATCACATTATAACTGGGGAGTTTCAGAACCACTGACTTCGTATATTAGTGTTTTGAGTTCGTGTAATTCAAGTTGGATTTAGAATAGTAGTCTCCATGTTTTTAGCTTTGGATATTTAAAGCCAGCCTACTGCAACCTGGAAAATAAGTTGGTAGAGATACCAAGTCCCATTTTCCTCGTGATTGCCGTTCTTGAGGCGCTTATGCCGTTCAGTTTTAGATCCATTGGCGTGCCTTCCAATGTAAGTTAATTTGTCAGTCTTTCTCAGCCCCTTGCACTTTCCTCTTAACCTCCTGCCGCTTTCCTTCGTACACCTCCCAATCACACACACTCCTTCCTCTGAAATAACACCCATACGACTCTCCTTTCTCCCACCAGCAGTTCAAGTTCCTTATCCATTCTATCTGAGTCTCAGTGGCCCATCGTGGTCCACATCTGCCGAGGATTTGGGCCATATCTCAGTGTGATCACACGTAGTCTGTCTACCACTCTGGACCATGTCTGAGGCCACAGTGTACTCCTTTGGTTCAATATCTGCCACTGCGGTTCAAAGCCCCTCCCACCCGGCATCCATGTCTGCCAATTTGATCCAGCATCTGCCGCTCCCTTCCTTACTGCATCGTCAGGGATCAGAGGCCTCCGTGATTTGAACAGATATGACCTCGAATTCGCTGGTGGCAAAATCTCATTTGCCTATCACAGTGAGCTGAAAACTGTCTTCGGCGAGGCGTGGAAAGAATAGAAGCCGCCGTTAACATGATTCTCTCTCTCTCTCTCTCTCTCTCTCTCTCTCTCTCTCTCTCTCTCTCTCTCTCTCTCTCTCTCTCTCTCTCTCTCTCTCTCTCTACTGCGTCGTGTGGCTCCCATCTGGCACTCTCATGGCTGGGTCTAGATTTGGAAACCTTTCAACACAAGGGTACGGCCCTTTGAAAAGGACGGTAAGATCTTTGAGCACGATGGTATAACTCTTGATAACGACGGTACGATCCTTAAGCATGAAGTTACGACCTTTGACCACGACAGTGTGACCTTAAGCACAAAGGCACAACCTTTGGGTACGACAGCATGACCTTTGAGCATGACGTTGCTAACCTTGAGTATGACTGTATAACACTTGAGCAATTATTTTTTATGTTGAAGGCTCCAGTCACGAACAAAAGTCCACTTCAAGCCCGGGCCCTAACTGAAATATGTAGAGAATAATGAAATGGTAAAAGAAAAGACAAGGAAAATATTTACGAATTTTTAGGAGAGTGAAAAACCTTTCTTTTGGAATATGCCAGGTCATAGTTATTGGGAAAGACATGAGAAGGTACACAGTTCCAAAGCTTCGACCCATAGGAAAAGAAGTAGGTATCAAAACGGCGATTAGTGCCACACTATAATCGCGTGCGCAACAACTTGCCGAGTATTGCGTGGTCTAGCTAGTTGTGTGGGCAAACAAGCAGCCAACTTTCGGGAGCAAAAAAAAACAAAGTAATACCTACAGAAGTAAACCAACATTGCGGTGTAAGGCAAGGGGGTCAAGTTTGGAAGTTAGCCTGGGACAGTTTATAAGACGGACCGCTTTCGACTCGACTCCGTCAAGTAAGGATGCAGAGCTAGAACCATCCCAAATGTGAGAGCAGCACTCCATACAAGTACGAATCAACCCTTTGTATAAACGGAGCAACCGCGCAGAAGAGAAGAAGCTTCGACATCTTAAGAGGACACCCAGCTTCTTAGAGGCAGACTTAGCTATTCCTGTAACGTGGGGTTTCCAAGAAAGAGAGGATGTTACAGTATTACCGAGTATGTTCATCGAGTCAATAGGTGGAATTACAGAACCGTCAAAGGAGAAACGAGAGTTGAGGAGTTTTCGATAGGGAATTTGGTAGAAACTGGGTCATGGAGGCATTAAACTTGAAGATTTTTTGTTCCCCGCTTAGATATCCTGTCCAAGTATGACTTTAGATGAGAAAACCATGTCAAGACGAGATGCAGATCGAGTGAGAAAAGAGGGAGCAGAATTGAAGGATGTGAATGAATGCGGTGTTGAATCGTCAGCGTATGAGTGGACTGGATTATTGATGAAGGAGAGAAAATCGTTGAAAAAAGGAGAAAAAATGTAGGGGAAGGACAGAACCTTGTAAGACACCGCTGTTGGAGAAAAGCGTGGAGGTTGTGATCCATCAACAACCACAGAGATAAATCGGCCAGAGAGGAAGCTAGCTAGATGTGGAGAAGAGAGTGAGGAGGAGAAGCCAAAAGAGGGGAGCTTAGAGATGAGATCGCGTTGCCATACCTTGTCAGAACCCTTAGATACGTCAAAGACAACTTCATATGACTCCCTAAAATCTAGTGATGATGACCAGATATTAGTAAGACAGGAAAGAATATCCTTCTGATCAGACAGAAGACTGTGATATTCGAGGCGTTTAAGGGTATGAGAGATGAGGGATCCAAAGACTTTAGAAATGGTAGATGTCAAAGCAATAGGACAGTAGTTACAGGAGTCTAAACAGTCACCCTTTCTTAGGGATGAGATGTATCAATGTATTCTTCCAAGAAGAAGGAAAAGTTTTGGTTTTTAAACAGATGAGCAAGCTCGAGTCTCTCTTTCAGTCCACGAGGATGGATGCCATCAGGGCCATAAATAAGCCTTGCTTGCGTCCAGAGAGAAAAGCGCTTTTTGGACAGTCCGAAAAGAGATTACGGGAAATGGCATAGGATTAGTAAGAGGAGCATCAAGGGGGTGAAGGAATGTTAGTCATCCAAGGTGGAGTTAGAGGAGAAACGGGAACCAAAGAAAGCTGCTCTGTCTGCTGAAGAGACAGGTGCCGTCAGAACGGAAAAGTGATGGAAAGGTTGAGCGACAGAAGTTGTTTACGATGCCCTTCGCTAAAGATCAGAAAGACCTATCAGTGGATGACGAGGAGAGGTTATCAGACTTCCTCTGAATACAGCAACGCTTCGCCTCACAGATAACGTGCTTGCAGCGATTACAAGCAACGGTGAAAACTGAATGGGAGTCAGAGGAAGGCGAGTTTTTCTAAGCTCGGTATGCCTGATCCCTTGCCTGAATGGCCTCAGAACAGGAACGGTTGGTCCATGGATTGGAAGAAGAGTTCGCCTTAGAGGGAAGAGGGGGTAAATGCTTCCATTCCGGCAACAATAACCTCTGCTATGTGCCTGGCGGAAACAGGAGCATCATCAAGGAAAGTGGTTACGTAATTTTTTTTCCAGTCAGCTTTGTTGAAGTGCTAGTATCTACGCATATGAGCTTAATCCTTAACCACGATTGTGTGACCCTTGTCCACGACGGTACGACCCACGAACAAGACTGTATGACCCTTGACGGTGCTACCTTGGAGCAGGACGAGTACTCAGACCTTGAACACGACGTGTAACCCTTGAACATGACGGTTTGACCTTCACGCATGACAGTCCGTTCGACCCTTTGGCCTGGCCCTTTGGAATCAAGGTTACCCAGGCAGGTAGGAGAAACAATATTACTTATAGAAAAATAAAGAAAAAGGTTCATATCATTGGCTGTATTTCCTACCATAACGTCTTCATGGAATAATGATTTCTGATCATATAAGAACTGGTTTAGTATAGTGTGCGACCTCGGTTCTCAGGGAGATACTGTCCACATGCCATTAGCTCTCGTAGGAGACCAGATGAGGAGCCTTACACGTTTTTACAGAATATTACTCTACGTACAAGTCAGCATGAATTACTTTCATTAAGCCCCCAAGCGACGTAGCCACTAAGCTTAATTACAAAAAACAAAGATTTTCCGTAATTTGTGTTTTGTACTACATTGTTACATTATTACATTACATACCATGCTACTATATTACCCCTATATCCTATCACGTATATATACTATATTGTATAGGATGATATTATCATTATATCATCCAAAGTACAATGAAGTGATTACTAATGACACTTTCCTCGCTAGGCCACCACCATGCTACAAACACCAGACCTGGACCATCTAGGGTGTGAAAGTCAACAAAGGCCGAGTCTTAGGATCTAATTATTATACCCTGCGAATGACGGCCATGATAATCCAGGGACTAACGGGGATCACCAGGGGGAACCCTGGGATTAACTGAGGGATCTCAAGGGCAAGCTAATATACTGCCTATCAGACCCTCGGTTAATTAATGGCTAGGTGAGGCCGGTGAGGGCCCTGACCCGGACGCCTCTCTCCCTCTCTCTTTCTATATATATATATATATATATATATATATATATATATATATATATACATATATATATATATATATATATATATATATCTTTCTTTCTTTCATTATCTCGGAAAGCAAAAATGAGTATGTTTGAAGGAATAGTGGTTCCAACAATGTTGTATGGTTGCGAGGCGTGGGCTATGGATACAGTTGTGCGCAGGAGGATGGATGTACTGGAAATGAGATGTTTGAGGACAATGTGTGGTGTGAGGTGGTTTGATCGAGTAAGTAACCCAAGGGTAAGAGAGATGTGTGGAAATAAAAAGAGCGTGGTTGAGAGAGCAGAAGAGGGAGTTTTGAAATGGTTTGGGCACATGGAGAGAATGAGTGAGGAAAGATTGACCAAGAGGATATATGTGTCGGAGGTGGAGGGAACGAGGAGAAGAGGGAGACCAAATTGGAGGTGGAAAGATGGAGTGAAAAAGATTTTGTGTGATCGGGGCCTGAACATGCAGGAGGGTGAAAGGAGGGCAAGGAATAGAGTGAATTGGAGCGATGTGGTATACCGGGGTTGACGTGCTATCAGTGGATTGAATCGGGGCATGTGAAGCGTCTGGGGTAAACCATGGAAAGCTGTGTAGATATGTATATTTTGCGTGTGTGGACGTATGTATATACATGTGTATGGGGGTGGGTTGGGCCATTTCTTTCGTCTGTTTCCTTGCGCTACCTCGCAAACGCGGGAGACAGCGACAAAAAAAAAAAAAAAAAAAAAAAAAAAAAAAAAAAAAAAAATATATATATATATATATATATATATATATATATATATATATATATATATATATATATATATATATATATATATATATATCCTAGCCTGAGCCAGGTACCCATTTTTTCAACCAACTTCTTAGGGTGGATGAACAGCTGGGTTTACTGTGGACCGTTTTCCACATCCAGATTCGAACCTATGCTCTTGACCTTGGGCGGCCCGTGGATGCATTACGGTCAGGAACGCTAACCGTTACACCACGCTAGTCCATGTCTTTACTCCTGTGTGTACACACACACACACACACACACACACACACACACACACACACACACACACACACAAGTCCAAACCAGGTATGTATTTATCGACCATCTCTGAGGATAAGATGAACATCTATCCGGGTTGCGTGTCGGTTGACTGCCGTGCCCAGGAATCGAACCCATACGAGCCCAATCCTAGGCGGGCCAGTGCTGACTCATGGTCAGTGACGCCACCCATTGTGTGTCTGTGTTTGTCTGTCTGTCTGACTGTGGCCTTAGAACAATCACAGTGAAGATAATGGTATAGAAAGTTTGTGTAGTGAAGAGACTATAGTAAAGATAAAGGGACGTAAAGATGAGGTTGTAGTGAAGAAGTAGTTGACTGAAGATGATGGTTTACTGAAGATGGCTTTGCTTACCCAACACCAGGACGATCCAAGCTAAATTCAAGGCTGGCCTTAGGCCGGCCGAGGATACTCATCACAGTGATGATGCTAATTATGAAGATAATGATAATGATTAATAGTAATAATGATGATAATGATTAATAGTAACAATGATAATGATAAGTGATAATGATAGTAATAATGAGGATGATGATAATAATGATAATAATAATAATGATAATGATGATAATGATAATGATAATAATAGTGATGATAATAGTAATGATAATGATAATAATAGTAATGATAATAATAATTATGATAATAATAATGATAGTAAAAGTTATGAAGATACTGATGATAATGATAATGATGTTAATAATGATAATGATAACAATTAAAGTAATAGATGATAATAATAATAGTAATGATATTGATGATAATGATACTAATGATGATAATAATGATAATATTAGTAATAATGATAATGATGATAATAATGATAATAATGTTTATCAATCGACTATAGTCAAAGGTTAAAACTTATCAATGGAAGGGTGTAGAGGAGTGTTTATATAGATACAGGGATGGAAGTTGAGGGATAGTCTTCCAATTACTGATTATGTTCTTAATGGCTGGAAAGGGGTTGTTCTTGCTGCGGTCCATAAGAGTTCGTTTGAGCTCGATATATTTGTAGAGTTGAACTGTTAACTCGGGGAATAGGGATCCCAGGTTGCTTGGAGGTGCCGGTGGCGAGAGTGATGTAGTGGCTTCTTCACGAACTGCTGAATGAGGTTCAGTTGATGGCTGGGGAGAGCAGGGTTGCTTGTGATGTTGAACACCGTTTGATAGGTGGTGTAACAGGGACATTGCACGACTTTTTAACATCTGTTCTTGTAATCGCTGTTGTGTACTGGTTGAGGAAGGAGACTAGGCAGGGGAGGCATAGGTGAGTTTGGGAAAGATGAAAGTTGTGTGGTTATTCTCGAGTTCCACACGGGGATTCCAAGTGTTTTTAGTTGACAGCGACTATAGGCACGATAGCTGGTGGATCTGCTAACGGTGCTGATGTCTTCCTGCCATCTTAATTTTTCATCGAGGGTGAATTGAACAACCTGGATGAGTCTGGAACATAATGAGACAGAGCGGGTGGAGCAGGGCTGGAAACGGTGATGCTGTGCGTCAGTGCGATCTTGGTTTGGTTGACGGTGATGTAGTCGTCGGAGGTCCAGCTCCTGAAACTCTCTAGGAAGTTATGGAGGACACTGCGGACAAGAGATCTAGTGTCATTGCTGACACCAGCCAGAGTCCCCAGATACCGTGTCCAGCCGCCCAGGAACGATTAAGGAAGAACAGGAAAAGTCATGGTAACAGAGTAAGACGAAGTGACGGTTTGAGATGGTAAGAGACAGTCACAAAACGTAAGGGACCCTCAATAAGGAGAGGGACGGTCAGATAAAGCGAGGGACGATCAGAAGATGCAATAGACATTCAGGGAAATTAAGACACGGTCAAAGAAGATAAGAAGCGATCAGAAAATGTCAGGGAGGGAGAGGCAAAGAATAGTTTAGAGATGGTAAAGGATGTTCAGGGATGGTAAGGAAGGTGACAGAAGGTAAAGGACGGTTAGGAGAGGTAAGGGACAGTAGGAGAAGATACAACTTCAAATGATCTGGCTTATTCATCACGTCGAGATCGCAGTGAGTGCTACCGCTTCATCCCTCGTGCGGGGAGACCAAATGATCAGTTCGTCAACTCTTGATGGAATCACCTTGAGTCCTACACACAGTATGATTCAGTGTGCTTGAAAAACTCTTCATCCTTCTGATTTTTCTTTGCCATTGAGATTAACTTTTTGAGAGCGACGGTGCAACCCCATGGGGACCCTTTAACATGACCATTAGGGTCAGGTTAAAGGCGAGGTCATCATACCTAAGGGTCGTGCTATGTGGTGTTTAAGGATCGTACCGTGTGCTGAGGGGGTTAGATAAAGCTTTTGTTCTGTAGCAGAAAAAAAAAGATCTCGCTGCCTAGACGCAATGAATTTGGCAGTTGGCTACTGTCATGGTTGCTCCCTCCCTCAGCGAGTGCACTCGTCATGCCGTTGTTTCGTGAATGATCTATAAAGACGGGGCGACAGGGCTTCATCGGGATATAACTAGTCAGGATTTGTTCGCTCAAAGTGTTGAAGAACTCGGGAGGACGAAGCGCTGCTCGTGGTACCATGGTGGATATGGTCTGACACACTCCCTCGTCTCCCTCTTCCCCAGAGACCTTTAAGGACGCAAGACTTAGGAGGCGGAGGAAGGTAAGAGAGATATCGTCGGAGGACGATTATTACCTTGCCGAACCTTCCCTCAACTAATTGGACTAATTCTATCTGTGTCTGACCTTTTCCTCAGAAGTGTGGGAACAAAGATTTTCCACCAGCCGTTCTGATGTCTTAGCGTGCCCCAAGGTCCCCGTAGCTCTTAATCACATACCTTGTTACCCCCAGTAGGCTACTCCACACTAACCAAGAACAATTCAGTTAATAAAAGCAACCTAAAAATCTCTCCTTAGCCGCCATCACCTGGGTACGAGGCACCAGACAAGATAAATCTGTGAGAAAAGTCAGCCAGGACTCGCCTGTATCTGGCAGGTTAACGTTACTTTCGCACTGAGAGAATACCTTTCGCTTAGAGTAAATTTACGCTCTTCATACGGCTGAAAATTGACGATAAAAATTTCTGTGATGCAACATGTTCATGTATTTCTTTTCATATCTAGTTCAACATAACCACATTTGTTTAACGTTCAGTTTCAAGATCCGGGTTTTCGTCTCTTGTAACCACGCGATCTCTTTAAATGTATAAAGTTTATAATATTTCAGCAGCTGCTGAGGAAAGGTGAGGTTCGTTTTAGAAAACATATTTCAGGTGTCTGAGACAGCTGGGTCATCCGTGCAGGCGTGGCGCTTGATGTTGTTCCCTGCCAACTTTCGCTACAGCCTTTGCTCGTCCCTGGTGAGGGAGGGTGAACAAAGGCTGTGACCTCCCGTAGTACACTTGGGACACGAGACATGTACGCATGAAACCAAGGATAACACACCCTCTCGAGGTACGCCCGGAGCTACAGGGAAGCATCGCAGGGCTACGGAAAAGTAGAGTCTAGAAGGAGAAATAGAGCGAGACCGAATCATGATACATTGGTAACGAAGGCGTAGACTGTGGCTCCGAGCAGCAGTGTGTCGGGGCAAGATAATGGGATTTATAACGTGGGGAGTGAGCTTGTGTGTCGCGATAAGGACAGCCACTGAGGACCACCACCAGCCCTGATGGTTCAAGATAATGAATTTATGCTCAGCGGTGGCGAAGTGGGTGGGTGTGTTCGGGGAAGGGAGAGAGGCGGAGTGAGTCACAGTGTGTGTGTGTGTGTGTGTGTGTGTGTGTGTGTGTGTGTGTGTGTGTGTCAAAAGGTCCAGATTTCGGGATAGAATATGTGAATACAAATTTACATATATATACATATCTGTTAAATGACTAATTGCTTGCTGGATATGAGACAGAATTCGTTAACATACACAACGACTATAAAAGATAAATGAAAAAATATGATACAAAAGAAAACGCCATGACTTTAGGAGAGTGTGGACAACCAGGAAGAAAAGCCATAGAAGGTGTATATAAGGAGCCACATCACTTCCTTCGTCAGTAGTCATGACCAACACTGTGATGGTCGAAGGGGCGGTGGTAGCTGGCTAGTACCTCCTTTAGGCTCACGCCAGTGGTTACTGCCTGTGTGCCTGAGTCCCCCTCATTGTTCCTCACGTCCTCATGATGAACAGGTCTTTTATATAGCATAGAGGGAAACATGAGGATACACTTTATCTGAAATTTATGTGTAAAGTTATACGCTTTAGATTTCAGAATGATAAACATAAATAGAAAGTGGTAATGATTTATCTACGGGCGCCGAGGATTCGGATCCAGGTCCTAAGGCATGGAAGGTCGGTATGTAAGTAGACGTCGTTGGTTAAAGTAAATAAAGAAAAATGTCTAGGATCGTAACGTTTATATGCTCAAGGGTCGCCTTGATGCGTCCAAAGATCAAGGGTAGTCCTGTCGTGCTGAAGGGTCGCTCCGTCTTGGTCAAGGGTCGTGTTGTCTCTCTCAAGGCCATCCCATCGTGCTCAAGGGTCTCATTTTCGTGCTTAAAGGGCTCGAAGTCTCACTGTTTTCGCGTATGTGTAGCAACCTGGTTATTCTAATCGCACCATGAATGAAATATTATAACTACATATAATCTAGAACCATAAGATGCCTTGTCCATTGTCATCTCTCGTAACCAACTGTATTAACGATTCACTATGTTCAGTGGACGTGAAGCCCAGACAGGCAGTACCTTACAGTAGTTTATTGTACTTTATGTGTACACTGGAGTGTGACCTTAACACTGGAGTGTCAACTTGTGTTCACCTCAACAATGGAGTGCCACCTCGTGGGGACCTCAACACCAGAGTGCCAACTCGTGGGGACCTCAACAATAGAGTGCCACCTCGTGGGGACCTCAACAATAGACTGCCACCTCGTGGGGACCTCAGCACTGGAGTGGCACCTCGTGGGGACCTCAACACAGGGGACCTGACCTGCTTGTTGTTCACCCTCCCACGAATAACTGCTGTGTGGGTCCGCCTGCAACATAACCCGGGAGATCTAAGATGATTCCCCTGTACACCATGGGACAGGGAAGCCGGTAAAAGAAGAAATGCTCTCAATATAACTCAAAGAACAAAAGGCCCTCGGGAGAGGCACAAAAGACGTGGGACTCCACAAAGGCTGGCAGGCAGGCGGGCAGTGGAGTGTCCTGCGCCACAAAGACCCAGCCCCGGGTCTGGCGTCAGGAATTAATAAGATGGCGAGGAAGGCAACGGAGATGAACGTGAGGTATTGGTCCATCATTACACTACCTCCAGGAGCTTCAGAGGTTAGTACGCAGTCGGTCAATTAATGGCTCTCCCCGTCAGGCACGTTTCGCATCTCCCTATACCACGGGGATGAGGTTTGAAAGGACTGTAAACCACTCAAGTTTGTCCCCTGTCGGGTCACGACCTCAGATGAATGTCCCAGTAAGGTCAGAGCCTTTGCCAATCATCGAAGAAAGATACGACCTTAATTATTTGTCACAGTTTGAGGACTCCGCCTGCGTTAGGTACACTACGAGTGTAAAGTCACCGTTGGCGAGGCTGTATCACTGGGAGGACAGACACATCAGAGTAATTCCCACTCCAAAGGAGTCAGTTTTCTCTGTTGGGGCTGGAGATTTTCCTCTCCTGTTTTACTTGCTATAAGAAAGAACAAAGGAAAGAATCAGACGTGGACCATTTATCCTCTAAGGCTCAGTCATCTGTTCTAATTGCTACCTCGCTCATGCGGGCAGTAGCGCAACCTTGGGCTGCAGGAGTCTTAACAGAGAGGTCCTGGATAACACCAGGACTCGTATAAACTGGCACTGTGGCAGATATAGATTAATACATAAAAGAAAGAATTGCTTCTTGCCAGACGCCAGGAAAACCTATGGAAGTCTGTCAGTCGCCGACCTCCCAGTTAATCATCTCCGCTCGTCCCTTCCCTCTTCCTCTCTGTTTTCTACAACTTCCTTCCTCCAGTGTCTTCCTTCCCTCTTCTTCTCTGTTTTCTACAACTTCCTTCCTCCAGAGTCTTCCTTCCCTCTTCTTTGAAGCGAGATCTGGATTCCAGTAACTCTCCTCAATGTAAGACATCCTGCCGGACGCCTTCCTTCAGGGATCCAGTCCAAATACTTTTTTGGCAAATCCCTTGCCTTCTATTCCATATACGTACATGCATGACCTCACCTAATGCCCTTTGCCGGGTAGAAGGACGGGTCATCTTACATTCTAATCAACTTTGTATGTTTCTCCGATCAAGTGTTGCTTGTTTCCTCAGTTGCAGTGGCGTCTGGTTTTGTACATATTCTCTTGTTCATACTGACTCGGTATCCTTGAAAATGGCTTGAAATTTGTGGAAAGCTTTGAACTTTGAGTTTATTTTTCCAGGGAGTTTACTTATATCAGTTGCAGAGTAGTATAACTAGTAAAGATGTGGTAATACACGAAAGCTCTAAGGATTTTCTTGTTTCTCTTTCCTAGTGACGTTTCTTCATTCATATATATATATATATATATATATATATATATATATATATATATATATATATATATATATATATATACTGAAGGACAATCGTACTTCAGTAAGAGTTCTAACAGTTAATGAAACTTTACAGTGCGCTACATGTTTCACGGGGGAAACTCTCCTCATCCAGTGTATGCAGTTCACAAAGTTTCAAAACCTAACACAAACACACAGATCTGCAGAGCCTCTCGTTGCCATGACCCAGCAAGAACCGAGACATCCCTGAGAGACTGCTGAAGACAGAGTGAGGTCAGGAAGGGTCAAGTGGGGTAGGGGGAAGTGGTTGACCTGGATAGGATCTTAGTCAATTTCATTATGCTATCGTGTCCTGGTAGTTCACTCGTTATGGTCTGGTTGATGATGAGACGTGCCCTCAAGTCACCTGGGGTAGGTAGGGTAATGATGACAGATTCAGTGACACTAGGAGTTACTACTTGTAGTGTTATTGTATCAAAGAACTGATTCCAAAGGAGGGGGAGCTGGACATTTTCCCCTCCTGTATTACTTTAACAAAAGAAGGAAGAGGAAAGAGTCAAATGCTCTTTTATCCACCAAGGCTCAGCCAACCGCTGTCGATGCTACTTCGCTCATGCGGGAAATATATATATATATATATATATATATATATATATATATATATATATATATATATATATATATATATATATTATTCTCCCCTCTCCTCTCCTGCCCCTCCACCAGTACTAGTGCGAGGGCGTGGTCCTACTAGGGCGACCTTATCACTAACGAGAATGTCAGGGGGAAGCCATCCTAAGTAATTGGATTACTTTCCTGATGGCAAGTACTAATGGGCCGTGGCTTCTTTGTTGGAGGTACGTGATGGTTATGACATTGTTGGTGGTTGGTGGTGGGGTGTGATGCCGTGGTTATGCCAGAGTTGGTGAGGGGTGATGAGGTGTGGTGCCGTGGTTACGACAGTGTTGGTGAGGGCTGGTGAGGTGTGGTGCCATGGTTACGACAGTGTTGGTGAAGGGCGATGAGGTGCGATGCTGTGGTTATGACAGTGTTGGTGAGGACTGGTGAGGTGTGGTGCCGTGGTTATGACAGTGTGGATGAGTGGTGAGGCAAAGTGTCTGGATGTGTGTTGACCCTGGATCAGCAGGTAGGTACCTTAGCGTAGTGTAGGGTGTAGTGTCCAGGTATGTGGTGGCTGGGACCCAGGCCATCAGTACGGTGGGAGGGAAGCAATGATCGTCAATATCCTCGTACACATCTCAGTTATTCGGTCAAGTGTCCCGCTGAGAGAGCGATAGATGGATACGATGCCCACGCAAACTGTTTACTCGAAGACTATGGTCTTACCTGGGTGTGTCTGTTTTGTGCTTTGGGGAGACATTTTGTAGATAAGTAATGATAAGAGTTGACAATAACTAATATCCAAAGATAAAACTTAACTCTCTAACGCTGACAGATATCAGACGGCAGTTTTCGCTTCGTATCGACTGGAGACTCGACAGCCACGTCATAGGTGGGAGGCTATGATACCACGCCAGGTCTAACCTTCTTCGGTATCCGTGCATCGAACTGAGCCTCGCTCGGCAACTTTATGTAGTCATGAATATTCCCCGGCGCTTGGAAACTTGTTAGGCGAGTCTGGTGTCGGCGAAGGCTGGCTAATTAGCTCCGAAACCCAGCACGGTAAATCTCTACACCCTGGTGGGGCATGATGGCAGCTCCTGTGACGAGGTTACCCTTCGTCAGGGGTTGTCGTGCATGGTGCAAGACGGGAGATGTCATCGGGTATGGAAATCGATGATAAGATCCTGAGTGCGATGCTATGACCCTTGATCACGATGATACGACCCTTGAACGTGATGATACGACCCTTGAACGTGATGATACGACCCTTGAACGTGATGATACGACCCTTGAACGTGATGATACGACCCTTGAACGTGATGATACGACCCTTGAACGTGATGATACGACCCTTGAGCATGATGATACGACCCTTGAACGTGATGATACGACCCTTGAACGTGATGATACGACCCTTGAGCATGATGATACGACCTTGATTACGATGGTTTGACACTTGATCACGATGATACGACCTTGATTACGATGATACGACCTTGAGCACGATGATATGATGAGCAAGATGATACGACCCTTGAGTTTGACCCTTGAGCACGATGATACGACCCTTGAGCCTGATGATACGACTCTTGAGCACGACGATACGACCCTTGAGCCTGATGATACGACTCTTGAGCACGACGATACGACTCTTGAGCACGATGATACGACTCTTGAGCACGATGATACGATCCTTAAGCACGATAATATGACCCCCTGGGTATATGGCCTGGCCCTTGACCTGAGCCTTACAGGAGAGATCTAAGGCCATGTCATCATTCCTAAGGATCGTACCGACGACGTGGTTCATGGGGTTGGATTATGAACAATAAAGAAGCGCCAATAGAATAGTGTTACCGGGCTCCGCCTGCTTCTGGTAAGGACCGCGAGTAAAAAGCCACCGTTGGCGAGGTTGTATCATCATCTGTTGACTAGAGGCAGTAGAGTCACGTCTAGGAACTTATCACTCTAGAGGAGTCCATCATTCCCTGCTACTGGTGGTAGCGCAAACGTGAATCTGTGGGAGCTCCTTCAGAGAGATGGGGTCCTGGGGTTCATGATAATGATTATGAACTTACTGATAACAATAATGATAATGAAATTATCGATAACAATAATGATAATGATAATAATTACAATAACAGTATTGATAAAAAACAATAATAGTCATGATAGCAATGATGATAATAATAATTACAATAATAACGATGATAATGATAATAATAAAAATGATAATGGAAGTAACATGATATAATGCCCAAAGTCTCCATGACATGCATTTGTCGACTTCTGCACAACATTTCATTCTCCTGTGTATAACTTTTTCCCCCGCGGTCGTGTGTGAGGGAACTGGATGACGAGAGAGATCATATAACCCACCATTACTGTCGGTCAGAATAATCATGGCGGCTTCTTGTTGACACCGAAGAGAATTGCCAGAATTTCCTGTTTCAGAGTTATTGTCCTTTTGTATCATTTTGCGTTGCGTGAAATTGGCCAGCGTGATCAACAGCATCTCCAAAATTCTAATAAGTCGCTGCTCGTTTGGGCAATTTCCTTACCATCTTTCTTAAAAAGCGGGGTACGATGTTTGTTCTGTATTACGTATTTGCATCACTACACCTTCCTCCTGCGACATCAAGAGACCCCTACCTGGACTACAGCATCAGTTCAAGTTACTGTTTGCTTGGTAATAACAGTCGTGTCTTTAAAGATGAGGTTGTGCGACGGGAGGGAAGGTTGTGGCGGAACGCGACCCTGCTCCAGTTCTGGTTTGAGATGATAACAAGTTTCCGTGTAAGGCTCTAAATGAGGCCGTTGTTCGTCCTGGGAAAGGCAGTGGCGCGCGTCTTTGCCGGCTTACTGGGAACTGCAGCAGCTGAAGGTGCGTCAGGCATCTCAAAACTCCTGCTTTTCTACCACGGTTCGTGCACCGCTGTTGATGGTGACGCGTCGTACCGTGACTTGTACACCATCGTTGCGTTTGTACCGTGACCTGTGTACCGTTGTTGAATCTATACCGTGACCTGTGTACCGTTGTTGTATCTATACCGTGGCTCATGTATCAGTGCTGAGTCCGTACTAAGTCCTTTGCTATGACTTATATATTATTGTTGAGTCTTATTATGGCTCATACATCGTTGTTGAGTCTGTACCATTGCTGAGTTTGTCCCGTCTTTTTATATTCTGTACCGTCGTTTATGTACTGTGGCTTATGTACCGTTGTTGAGTCTTCACTCTGCTTTATGTACCGTCATTGAGTCTGTACCGAGGTTTATTCATCACCGCTCCTGAGTTTGTACCGTGATAAGTACCATCACATAGTCTCACCCGCACCTTCAGGACTATTGCTGTGGTTGTATCATGGCATACCATTTCCTGAGTACGTACCACGCGTGACATGTACAGTCAGGATCTTTTTACCGTGTTCTGTGTCCTCGGGAACTTCATTTTCGAAATACACCTTCTGATTCCACTTAGTCACACCTTCACCTCATATTTTTCCAGCCCTTAGCACACCACAACCTCACACGCTAAGTACATCCATCAAATACATCTTCAACGTACACCTAAAAAGTACATCCCGCGGGTACACCTTCCCTGTACATCCCCTGCTGCACCCGAGACTTTCACACCCGACCTTTTAGCATTTTCAGTCCAACACGTTCTGCACGTTGATTTCCTCCTCTCCTCTTCCTCCTCCTCCTTCGCCTCCTGCAGGTGCCCCAGGGTTTCATCAGGCAGGGCCGGACTGCAGGGTCATTCTCCAGGTATTTGCTAGTTTATGGCAGCGTTAGGGAGAGCATTCTCACCGGGCGAAGGCAAAGTTGGCCCCCTCACCATCCTTTGTCTGACCTGATGGAGTCAGGCTCATAGCTCGTAGGTTAGGGAATTGTGCTTCTGGACAGAATGCGTTGAGGTTTGGTTGGGTAATACTTGCTTACGAGCACTTACGACGAGATGTTGATCAATGGTAGAGCTAGCGATCACCTCAAGAGGTATCTGGAGTTGAGGAAAACGAGTATTGTGAGTTACCTGTCAAACGTTATTGTGAGTTGGGAGTGATTGTATACATATGGACTGAAACCCAATACCACAAGTTTAGGTGAGATAGAAAGAAGACAGCTACCTGGACGAAAGGAATGAAAATTGACGGCCACAGGAGCTGGCTGACTGAGCAGTCGCCTTTGACCAGTCCGATACTCAGGTGAATAGTTCTGGTAATATGCCTTCTTTGTTGGTGGTTGTCTAGTACCAACTGAGGGAGTGATAGGGAAAATGTTAGGTAGAGGGAAGGGTCTGTAAGAATGGTTCGGGTCTGGATGGATGGTCAGGGTCTGCAGGAATGGTCATGGGGAGAGTGGTAGGGTCATAGGATGAGGGAGTGAAAAAATCAGGGCTGAAAAATAAGGCAAGGACCACTAGCCACCATTCAGGGTCAGGGTGGCTAGTGTGAGACTGTCATTCATGGTCGGGATGTAGTGTTTGCACCCAAAATGACGTGATGTGTGCTTGACGTCGATATGGGTCGCTTGCGACGCTCTGGAGCCAGTAGGTGCAGGAGGAGGTGAGTCCACGCTTGGGAAGACCCCATGGAAGTAGTGGTCTATGGACGTGGTCTATGGTTGCGGAGTCAGGGCAAGAAAGAAGCTTAAAGGATCGGTCAGATACGTTGTCCACTGGATGAAGGGATCATTCTTGCTGTTATAGTAACCTGAGTATTTGCTATGTCTATTATGGCCAGGGTTTTGTCACATACGATGGAGGGTATCAATTAGTCCACCATTTGTCACTAAGGTAATGGCACTTGAGCACGACGGCACGACACTTTGGGCTTGAAAGACGACCTGGCCCTTGATGTACCTTCAAGGATCGGGTCTAAAGTCAGGCTATCACAAACAAGGGTCGCACCGTTGTGTTCAAGGGTCGCACCGTCGTCTTTAAGGGTCGCACCATCGTCTTCAAGGGTCGTCCCATCGTCATTAAGGGTCGTACCATCCTGTGAGCCTCACCTGATGCTTGCTGGTGTTGGCTCTGGCATGAGCTTCGGAAGCCTCTCGCGGGCCGATGGTCCAGCCCAACATGTTCTTCGCGTCTAAGAGCAACGGACCCTCCACTTTTATTGTGGAGAATGCGTCACCAGCAGCGGCGACGGGCGTGTACGGTGAAGTTAAAACTTGTATTGGACGATTGAACATCTGCATAGGGGGGTTTGTTGTTGATGTTGACCAGCCAATCACAGAGTAAGGACGGCCGCCATGACCAATGGCGGAGCTCCAGGACTCCACGTTGAAGATATAGTCTTTACCTATGATTTCTATTTTCCATTTCTTGGCGTTTGTTGTAGGTTGGTGGATTTCGTTTTTCTTCTTGGCGGCTGTTAGAGAAAAAAAGAAATAGGGAATTACGGCAATACAATCATTTTCTCAGTGTATGTGAAAATCTACTGCGTTTAATACAAGATATCGTTTGATGCTATTTTTACGACATGGAATATGTATGTGCTCTATGTGACCCCATGTGTGTGCTCTGACCCACGACTCTTGGCCACGACAGCACGACAATTAAGAACGACCCTTCAGCACGACGGTAAGACCTCTAGATAGAATGGCCTTTTTTTTTTTTTTTACCACTCCTTTCAGGTTAAAGATAGACCATTATACCCCAAGGGTCGCATCGTCTTACTGAAAGGGTTGAGACACATTATGAAAGCTACGTAATGCGCAAGACACAAGCAACGCAAAAGCTAAGCTTGAGACATGTGCAAGAAGAGGTAAAGAATAAGACACAAGAGGAGGTAAAGAATACGACACAAGAGGAGGTAAAGAATACGACACAAGAGAAGGTAAAGAATACGACACAAGAGGAGATAAAAAAATACGTCACAAGAGGAGGTAAAAATACGACACAAGAGGAGGTAAAAAACACCACACAAGAGGAGGTAAAAAACACGACTAACGAGGAGTTAAAAAATACGACACCATCACATAAACCCATACGGACTTTTCCGCTGGAAACGGCTCCATTGTCTTTGGCTTACTGGCTTATTAAGGTTCACTCTGTAATTAAATGGTGGTCGGCCCAGGATACTGGTAAAGTTTTGGGCCCTTTTTGTGCAACGTTAGGGAGACCTAGAAGGAGAAGACAAGACTGTTTCTCAGCACATTTTGTGGTATTATTTTTATAGTGATATCATTATTAGTTTCTTTATTTTCATCTATTTCCTCAGACTCCTATTGTTCGCTTTTCATGTTCTCCCCTACTTTCTCTACCTTGTTGCAGGTTGCCATCATCATCATTAACTTTTTATGCTCTGTATTGTCTCGCATATTTGCTTCATTATCTTGTATGTATCTTCGTGGTCCTCACGTCCTCTAGTCTCTCTGGTAGGTGGTATAGGTAGGAACACATGTGTGTGTGAGTAAGAGATCTGCAGGAGGGCGTCAGCCGGAGGTGTATGCACCATCTAGGCCTCGACAACCTTTCTGCATTGAGGACCTTGCTAACCTTGCTCCGATAAGGTGAAGGCACCGCCCTTGTGGCTCCCATACACCATCGAAGCAAACCTACGGTGACCATAATTCTCGGTCATCACCTTCTCTTTAATCATCCTGCTCTCACTCTCCCATCTATACAGCATTTCATCCTTTTAGACAAAGACTATACGAGGCTGGAGCTACTTAGCAGACTATTGTGATCAGAGATGATGGAAAACAGTCAACTTTTTGGTAAATGTTTTCGTTCTTCTCCTCCTCCTCCTCCTCCTGCTCCTCCTCCTCCTCCTCCTCCTCCTCCTCCTCCTCCTCCTCCTCCGACAGGATGGATGTGCTGGGTGGGGATGATCTTTATCTTGAAGGACAAACACTTGACTTTCCCGATCGTTAATTGTAATCATCACCATCTTCATTACCGCCAGAGATTCATTGATTATTACCATCATTATCTCCTTGAAAAGCTTCATTACCATGACCTCTACCATCGTCATCACCTCAACCACCATTACCACCACCATTATAACCACCAGTATCACCACCACCACCACCATCCCTATCATCATCCCGTCTTAATTATCACCTCCACCAACACTTATCACCATTCTGATCACCACCACCACCACCCTCGTTACAACTTCCCCTCCACTTGAAGCAGAACTTCCTCAAGCTAAAGTTCCGCCGAGCCAGGAAGTTGTGTGAGCGAAGCTCCTTGAGGAATTAGTCGCTTCCTTGAAGGTCACACACCTGCAGGGGCGGTGCAACTGGTAAGGCCAGAAGGTGGAACTTGGGCGTCAGGGGGGAAAAGGGGGGATGGGAGTATGGTTACAGTAGCCGAGTAATTGGAGTCTGTATGTGGGAGGAATGTAGGCGTAATAGGCGTGGAGAAAAGAGTGTAGGTATGTATCTTGGTTGTCACACTGAGCCTGCCTGCATTGCGTAACAGATATATCACCCACAAATTCAATTACGTTTAAGAGGTTATATGATGTCAACTTGACAGCCGTGAATAAATGACTTATTTTTGTGTATTCGCAAGTCTAAGCGACGTTCATTGCGTCATTACGTTGCTGAAGTAGCCCACCCTGACTACAGGTCCTTGCACCACCGCCGCCCTTGGTGACACCGTCACTACGACGGCCAGGTACAGCGGAAGACTTGGCCTTCCTCTGGTCGGATCACACCCACCTCTCAGCTGGGTCATGGAACTACTGTCTCTACTATAAGGCAGAACCGTCAGGAGTTGCATATCACAGCCACCCATCCTCCTGCCTTCACAGCCAGAGAGATCGTCACCAGTTTCTTCAGAGGAGATCCTCTACATACGTAGTACTGGGGACGGCTTGTGTTATGCCTTTTGTCTCTCTGATTCTGCGTAAGTTCGGCTGATACGTTGATTAGGTTAGGAACTCGAGAGTTAAATGTGGGTTAGGTGTACTGGTGATGTTGTGGATGGGTTGGTTGCCTCAGTAACTCTCACAGACACAACATAAAGGAACATCTTCATGCTCTTTACCAGGTATCTGGTGTTCATATAGACTATAGTATGCACATCTGTTACTTGATCTCTATAGTATTCTTTATCTTTGATATTATCATCATTTTTTTTTTGTTCTGTTTTCATGTACGGATTATTGATTGACAGAGACGTGGTTGATAGTCGTTGGGTGGCGCTCGCCGAACTGGAGATAATATCAGAGAATACTGTGGGGACTCTTGTGTTGCCATGGGTGAGTGTCACAGACAGAGGTTGTCATGCAGTGAAGTTGGCGAGTGCTCCTTGGTGGGGACAAGTCCTCATGCAAGAGAGGTGTAAAATGCTCCCACGGTGAGGATAGGTCTTCATGCGTGAGAGGATAAAATGCTCTCAAAATGGATAGGTTATCGTGCAAAGGGGGGGTGTAGAGCGCTTTCAAAGAGAGGATATATGTACATACAAGAGAGGTTGTTCTCATAGTGAGGATAGGTCGTCATGCAAGGGAGGTATAGAGAGATCTTAAGGTCGAGACATCAGTGGTCATGCAAGGGTGGTGTGATGTACTTTCACTGATGGAGAAAGGTCGCCATGCAAGGTAAGTGTTTCGAGCCCATTAGTAGGGAAGAAAAGTCGTCATACAAGGGGAGTGGAGACACAGGTGCAAGGGGGAGGCACGCACAGGTCGTCATACAAGGGGGAGACACACAGGTCATCATGCAAGGGGGAGACACACACAGGTCGTCATGCAAGGGGGAGACACACACAGGTCGTCATGCAAGGAGGCGACACAGACAGGTCGTCATGCAAGGAAAGTGTAGCCTGGTGTCCGGGTGGAGACACAAGTCGTCATGTACCTCCCTTCTCCTCCTCCTCCACCAGTCTGGGTAGGCAAACTGTGCCCGACTGAATTTGTCAATATTCTGCAGGTGATGGTTGGCTGAGGTACCGCTGCTGGGAGAGAGAGAGAGAGAGAGAGAGAGAGAGAGAGAGAGAGAGAGAGAGAGAGAGAGAGAGAGAGAGATGGGAAGGGTAAGGGGAGTGACAAGGCGAAGAGACGCTCCTAAGGAATGGGAGCGAAAGGGAAGGAGGGCATGAGGAATATGGAGAGGGAGAGAGAGAGTGAGAGAGAGAGAGAGAGAGAGAGAGAGAGAGAGAGAGAGAGAGAGAGAGAGAGAGAGAGAGAGAGAGAGAGAGACTGTTGGCTCGGGAAAGCCTTTCAGATGGTCGAACTCAAAAGCCAAGCATCTGTTGTGAACGTAAAGTCAACATTGTCATCACATAGACCCCTCGCTCCAGCAAGCCAGCCCTGATGGAGAACTTTGCACACTCTGAAAAACTTTATCACTCAAATCTGTTAGTGGAATTATCATAGATCGATTCAACGTCGACTCACATACGTTGTCTCTGTGTTGGAAAGGTGTAGCAAGACGTAAGAAAGGAGTGTAAAGAAGGGAGTGGGAGTTGTTGGGGAAACGGACGCTGGCAGCCTCCCACAGTCCTCCAGAGCCTCCCACACACACACACACACGCGCGCCCCCCACGTTACTCCGGGAACTGATTGTCAATTTCATATTTGTCGGCCCTGTCCAAAAGAGCAAAGAGATGTGCAGTATATACCAGCGCCATGCTACATGCCCGAGCTTATACGGTGAGCCACAGTGAACACATTAAAGTCTGTAATCATATAGAATCCTTGAGGAATTGGATATCAACACAAGGGACAATATATTCCGTTGGTGGAGCGTGGACACCATCGGCTCTCACCTTAAACCTTGGCTGCCCCCTCACCCCTCCATGACTGCGTCGGGCCATCGCACGTGCAGTCATCCATTGGCCTGACGGAGGATAGGCTTACCACCTGAAATAGGACAAACGTTGAGAATGAAACGGACAGATAACAAAAGCCTCCACCCTAAGCCGGATATCCAGGGCTATAATACTTTACTTCAGTTCCGAAATAAAAAGAATATGAAAAGGACAAGATATTATCAAAATTCTAAACTTACGTGAAAATATAAGCATCGTCCAAACAGCGAGTCTGCCCAATAATGGAAAAGGGTGGATGAACTCTGACCTTAAGTTGGGCGGCATCTAGGGTGCAACACACATGCACTCTCTCTCTCTCTCTCTCTCTCTCTCTCTCTCTCTCTCTCTCTCTCTCTCTCTCTCTCTCTCTCTCTCTCTGATAAAGTGGAAAATATATTCCAGAAGATGACTTGTGAAGCTGATCCCTTAAAGCACAGAATTCGATACAGATTTTATGGATAGCGAATGGTGGGATCCTGTGAAAGAGAGAATCTGACACATATTTGGAGACTAGAAAATATCTTGATCCTTTAAAACGTAGAATTTGACGCATTTGATTAATGGAGAATGTGATGCATTTTTGTTAGATATAAAACATTTTGATCCTTTAAAGTATAACATTTGACACACTTAATAGATTATGTTGCAATCGTTTTAGATAGAATTTGACACATTTCTGAGAAGTATCGAACTGTTTGAGTCCAGGAAACTTAGAGTCTCAAGCCGCGTTGGTAAATGCAAATGTTGCATAATTCATATGCTTATACTTTCCCTTGTACCCCTTTCTTGAACGGGTTTTACTCCAAGAATTCCTTTTCCCTTAAAGTCCTTTCAGCTCTAGGACTACTCTATTCCCAGTAGCAGGGAAATGCCGGTCTCCTTCGTACCTGAAACCTCTTCGACGAGACTTTATTCCCATGCGTCATCAAGAGACGACGGTACAGTCTCGCCCAAGGTGACTTTTCCCTCGCGATGCAACCTCAAGCAGGCCAAGTCAGGTAACACCGCGAACTATTAGTTTAGTCGTACAGACTGCGGCGGTGAGCGCGAAAATATGAGAAAACAAAAAAAGTCAGAAAAGGTGTCATTGCATCTTGCACGCATTGCAGATATTTACAGTAGAAATACAGTTAAGCAGGTGTTTTGTAGATGTAGAATAGAGAGACATCAATATACATCACGATGTTTGGCAACTACGCTACGACGGTGATGTCACTGCTGACCATCCCGGACAGTCAGCAAGTGTCAGTCATAAAGGTGATGTCAGGACTGTCTTTTCCCTGACAGTCAACAACAAATGTCAGCCACAGTAGCGAAGTCAGTGCTAATTTTTCTTTCCCTGAAAATCTGTAAGTGTCAGCCAGGAGATTGATGTCAGCACTGGCCTCTCCTGACATTCAGCAAGCGTCAGCCAGGAATCAGTCTGTAGAGAAGGAAGATATGACTGACATCCTCCTTCAAAATCACTGATGGGCATAGAAATGTTAACGTAAGTCTTCTTATAACCCAGGAGCCCGATGGTACGATCCTGGAGCACGACGGTACGATCCTTGAGCACGACGGTACGATCCTTGAGCCCGATGGTCCGATCCTTGAGCACGACGGTACGATCCTTGAGCACGACGGTACGATCCTTGAGCACGATGGTACGATACTGAAGCACGACGGTACGATCCTGGAGCACGATGGTGCGATACTGAAGCATGACGGTACGATCCTGGATCACGACGGTACGATCCTGGAGCACGACGGTACGATCCTTGAGCACGACAGTACGATCCTTGAGCACGACGGTACGATCCTGGAGCACGATGGTACGATCCTTGAGCACGACAGTACGATCCTTGAGCACGACGGTACGATCCTGGAGCACGATGGTACGATCCTTGAGCACGACAGTACGATCCTTGAGCACGACGGTACGATCCTGGAGCACGACGGTACGATCCTTGAGCACGACGGTACGATCCTGGAGCACGACGGTACGTTCCTGGAGCACGACGGTACGATCCTGGAGCACGAAGGTACAATTCCTAACCACGACGGTACCATCCTCGAGGACGAAGGTACCGTTCTTGAGCACGACGGTACGATCCTTGAAAAGGACGGTACCATCCTTGAGCACGACGGTACGCGACCCCTATACTATTGCGGTGCTACTACGATATTACCTGACCCCTAGGAGCACTCTCTCTCTCTCTCTCTCTCTCTCTCTCTCTCTCTCTCTCTCTCTCTCTCTCTCTCTCTCTCTCTCTCTCTCTCTCTCTCTCTCTCTACATATTGATTGCCTTCCAGCGTACCGGAGGTACATACCTTCCGTTGCCACAGCCCTGCCTGCCTACAACAGCACCGCTGCCATCACATAATACCGCTAATGGGTATTGGCGTCGCTTTTTACCCCAGCCTCCGTCCCAGTCCGCTGCCACCTGGAGCTGATTTGACCCTAACTTACTGGCCTGGCCGAGCCACTCCATGCTGATACGTTATTCTCTCTCTCTCTCTCTCTCTCTCTCTCTCTCTCTCTCTCTCTCTCTCTCTCTCTCCTGATTCTGGATGCGTTGATAGAATAGTTGTAGTATTAGTAGTAATAGTAGTCGCTGTAGTAATGGTAGGTGCAGAATTTGTAGTAATTGTAATAGTAGCAGTAGTCTGCAGTAGCAGTAATAGTTGCAGTAGTATTTAGTAGTAGTAGGAGTTATAGTTGCAGTGGTTTTAGTAGTAGCAGTAATTCTAGTAAAATTCGTTGTAGCAGTGGTTGTAGTAATAGTAGCAGCAGTTGTAGTAGTAGTAGTTGTAATAGTAGTAGTAGTAGTAGTTGCAGTAATTATAGCAGTAACAGTAGTTGTAGTGTTAGTAGACGCGGTAGTAGTAATAGTAATTGTAGTAGTACTAGCAGCAGTAATTGTAGTGGTATTAGTAGCAGTAGTTATAGTAGCAATAGTTGTTATTGTAGTAGTGGCAGAAGTAGTATCAACAGTAGTAGTGTTAGTGGTACTAATAGTACTAGTAGTTGCAGATGTGGTAATAGTAGTAATTCGCCATTTGCCAGTGAGAGAGTGCCCATATCCTGCCTCAATGTCTTCCATTTGAGCTGGTTCACTGCCATTTACGTCTCATAACCAGGATAGCAGCACCTTGGGTATACCTCCTCCTCATAAGACGAGCCAACCAACCTCTCGAGTAACATAGCCAGCGGTTACCTAAGACTGCCTCATCAAGACAAAGGACTCTACACCACAAAACAGAGACTCTAAGTCTTCGTATAGCACTGTATATACCATTAAACAGTTGACTTAAGTCTTCGTAAAAGTTCGGAATCTGAGAAGTTAATCTCTTATTGATTCTCAGTTGTTATGTTATGGAGTCGATGACTCCAGGCAGTACAAATACAATGTGGTTATTCTCTAATGTGGGGAAGTTACCCCTCTCCCTCCGCTGTGGCGTTGGCCACTGATGTACTGAATAGTGTGGATCTATAGGTAGGTAGCATGCTACTGCGGCTACAGGCTGAGGGTTGGGCAAACGCCAACGGGTCAACCAGATTTCCAGAAGTGGTTGCTGCCTTAACTCCCCTAATTACCATGAAAATCTCCCCTTTCCCCACCCCCTCACTTCCCCACCTCCTTACCCATCTAGCACTGGTAGCCTCTCCATCGTTCGTCTGCACCTTACTCACCTCCGTAGCATAGATCGCCTCCTCTACATCTCCCAGCATCAGGTGCCGCTCCATCTGTGCAAGTAAGGATTCACTCCCCAGCCTTGTCATAACTGACGGCTTCGGCATCACCCGTCGGCACTAGTCAGTCAGCCTAGTCTAACATCACAGAATAAACTCCCTTCTAGTATCTTGTGATCTTTCCTTCCTCTGACAACTCTAGAAAGATCTCTCTCTCTCTCTCTCTCTCTCTCTCTCTCTCTCTCTCTCTCTCTCTCTCTCTCTCTCTCTCTCTCTCTCTCTCTCTCTGCCGACCCTACAAACCTCCTACTTCTGTCAGCAGAGCAGCCATCCCTCCCCTACCAGCACGGTCCCTCAGGCACTGGGAACACAACCTTTCTTTACGAAGACAAGCGGGTGTTTCCGCCCCTCACAGCTCGCTCTGCCTCGATTACCAGTAGCAGCGCTCCCTCCTGCCACCACTGCCAGCGTTCAGTAGACTGTGGATCATCTAACATCCTCAGGAAACACTCATTACTCACTCATCCTAAGTAACATTTTAACATTTCCTTCGTTTAATAAGAGAACCCTCGTATCGATGTTTTCTTAAATCTAGACTAGACAAACCCTCTGAAGGTAAGCGAGTCTTTCGCTGGCGTTCACTCACAACTTGGTGTCAGGCTTCCTCAGGTTCTGTATAAAGATTCTCAGGCTATTTCACTTGTCAAAGGGAAACCTTTGGAGAGTTACCCAACCAAAATGAAAATGATCCGAGGGAAGAACTGTTTTCAAAGTCCACCTGACCTTGTTCTGGCGGCTTTAGTAAACTGTCGTAAACTATCACTGACCTTGCACTGACACCTTCCTAGTATGATGATGTAAACTACTGCTGACACCTTTCTAGTATGCTGAAGTAAACTACCACTGACACCACTACTATACTTATGTAAACTACTACTGACACCGCTAGTATACTGATGTAAACTATTACTGACACCACTAGTATACTGATGTAAACTACCACTAATCTTGCTTCGATACCTTCTTACTATACTGCTGTAAACTACAACTGACTTTGCCTCGACACCTTTCTAATACACTGCTGTAAACTACTACTGACCTTGCTTTGGCACCACTGGTATACTGATTGTAAATTAATACTGACACCACTAGTATACTGACGTAAACAGTACTGACCTTGCATCGATACTCCACTAGTGTACCGATGAAAACTAGAACTGACACTACTAACACACTCATGTAACTCAGTAATATCCTTGCTGGTGTACTGTTACTGCTGGTGCTACTGCTGAAGATACTACTGCTACGGGTGACACTCTAGTGTACTGATGTAAACTAGAAAGGTGAGGGGGTATTGTGTACGCCTGCGTCACCAGTGTACAGTATTTGGGACCAGAAAGCCCTGGGTGATTGCTCGTAATAACTATATTGAGGATGCAGCCTGTAGAGATCTTAGCCGTGTGAGCACGATGTAGCGATCCCTGAGGACGATAATACTACCCTTTTCCTCAACCCTTGAGCACGACGGTAAGACTTGTCTTGAGCACGACGGTAAGACTTGCCTTGAGCACGACGGAGTGACCCCTGAGCACGACGGTAAGACTTACCTTGAGCACGACGGTGAAACTTACCTTGAGCATGACGGAGTGACCCTTGAGCACGACGGTAAGACTTGCCTTGAGCACGACGGAGTGACCCTTGAGCACAACGGTAAGACTTACCTTGAGCACGACGGTAAGACTTACCTTGAGCACGACGGAGTGACCCTTGAGCACAACGGTAAGACTTACCTTGAGCACAACGGTAAGACTTACCTTGAGCATGACGGAGTGACCCTTGAGCACAACGGTAAGACATACCTTGAGCATGACGGAGTGACCCTTGAGCACGACGGTAAGACTTACCTTGAGCACGACGGAGTGACCCTTGAGCACAACGGTAAGACTTACCTTGAGCACGACGGTGAAACTTACCTTGAGCATGACGGAGTGACCCTTGAGCACGACGCTACTACTCTTGGGGTACGATGTCCTGGCCTTTGATGTGACGTCTTAGGGTCACATACACAAGGGCCACACCACCGTGCTCATTAGTCGCAACGTCGTGCTCAAGGGTCGCACCGTCGTGTTCAAGGGTCGCACCTTCGTGTTCAAGGGCCGCTCCGTCGTGTTCAAAGGTCGCACCGTCGTGCTCAAAGGTCGCACCGTCGTGCTCAAGGGTCGTATTGTCTTGTTTAAGTGATTTGGGATAACCACGGCAGAGTGTTTAGCTGACTCTCCTAACCATGGTGATCATGGTGACTTGAAAGGTCGTAAATGCAACATCTACTGCAACACCCAACCTTCCTACCTGATGAATGATGTAGACTGTATAGACTACATATAGATCATACAGATGAATCACACAGACAAGGGAGTATTCTCAGTGGAAACAATATCTACACATAAAAGCTATAAGCAACCGTGCACTAGGAGCAATATGAAGTCCCACTGACCCAACACAAGAGCTGCTTCAAGTAGTTCAGAAAGCTAATTAGAAAGCTATTACATCATCTGTTGCTGTCAGTTCTGCAACATGAGCCACGGTTGACACTGAATCATCTGATTACATTAATAGAACGTTATATCAAACAGGAACCATATCATTATGACATGAGCAGGAATTCAACACCCAGCAGCTTTTGACACGCGTCATGTGAATTAATCATTCGCTTGTTGACTCTCGGAAACCAACTGATAGATCAGGCTGTCACGCCTTTTTCAGTGTGTCAGTGGAGCAGGTTGAAATCAGATTTCTGTAAAATGCTCGAACGAGTGTATGGCATTTGACGTACACATGCAGGGGAGAGATACTAACAAACTAGTTTCAGATACGAGTAAATGATATGCATTAGAAACATGTTCTAACATACATGAATTAGCAACGCGCACACACACACACACACACACACACACACACACACACACATACACTACAGACATAGTCTATCATTTCGGAACTAACAAACAACATGTTGTACAAACTGGTGCTTTCCGAATCGATAAACAACCTGCACACAACATGCCTTGTCTCATCACGTCTCTGTCTTCCCACACACAGGCGGGAGGGAGACTGAACTGTAATTGGTTGACATGTCTTGTCCTCCAGCAATAGCAGTAAACTAAATTGTCTTGGAGAGTTTTCTTTTTTTTTTTCTTCTTTCTTTTTCATATGACAAGACACGAACTAGCAACGCAAAGCGTTCGTGCCATCATCTAGTATTTTCTAGCAACGATTTGTGTCAATTTCATGTTGTTTCGTTGCATCCCCCCCCCCCCCATGCACTCGCTCTTAATGTAGAACGTATATCTCTGTTTTCGAGTTTTATCTTTATCAAGACATGAAATTGATTGTTAACTGCATTCGACATCACAGGAGATAGGCGACGTCAGTCACCGCCACTAACGCCATCTATTGACTGATAGCCTACTCAGAGAGGGAACATTTAGACAACAACGGAATAACTAACCCCCAGGTTCCAGGACCGTTAGTGTTAAATAACGTCTGGCCTATGGGTCTACTGTTGTTGTTCGTAGATAATTACCTTTTGCGCCAAGATAATTACCTCTCTCCTCAACATCGTAGATCTACTATACAGCAGGATAGGAAGACTAATTAACTTTGTATTTTGCCAAAATATTCATAGCAGGCCACGGAGCGAGGCAGCGCGCAGACTGCACTGATACTGACGCGAACGTTTGGCGAAAAATGTGTGTAGGGGACGCTCGGGGAGACAGAGAGAGAGAGAGAGAGAGAGAGAGAGAGAGAGAGAGAGAGAGAGAGAGAGAGAGAGAGAGAGGACTACCTTCCTATCTACAAATAACAACGGCGAGAGTCTTATCATTATACAGGAGTAGCGCGCGTGGCGATAACCGCGACGTAATTTGGAGATAGGAATAAAGATCCTTGTTGTGAAGTTACAGGTTATCGTGTGTTCTGTGTTGATATGGGAGATCATAGTATGTTTTCGTGGACTGAATACCAGTAACCCGTGTGTATGTGACAGAGAGAGACAAAATGCCAGGGAGGGGAACCTGAGAGCTACTGAAGTTCTTGGTGATTGCTGGGACGTCAATAACTCTCCCAGTATAGGAGGCTGGTAGTACCTTTCTGGCCGGGGGAGGCTGGCTATCACAAGTTCGTAAAGAGGTCCCCGGGGGCTGCTGTTTCAAGCCCCAGCGTTTAGGACGGGCCATTGCGCCAGCCTCCCTCCGTCAGGAAACGAGTCGGAGGTTGACGAAGTTGATCCTTCGGGGGCGCCTCGCACGCCGTCTGAATGGAGGACCTCCTCTTCCCAGCATTCCTCAGGTTCCCAGCCGTGCCATCACTACACTGTCAGGAAGAGATGATCGTGTCGTTCCCACACACAGTAAGATGCGGACAATCAATACTTTTCTATGGAGTTTTGATGAACGTTTCGAATAGAAACCATCATCCACCAAGGTCAGCAACCTTGCATGGGATAGTAAAAGATCATGTGACCCTATGATCTGACCATCTAAGATGTTCCGGGGACTAGGGGAGGAGGAGTAGTAACCAGGGTCATGTAACCCACACCAACTGCACAAGGTTTGGTCAGGTCCTGGGGAGGCAGGTGGAGAGGAGCATACTTGGGAGAACAGGTATCCTACTCATCATTATCAGTACTATGATTATCATTATTAGTATTATTGTTAGAAATAGTAGTAGTAGTAGTAGTAATAGTAGTAGTAGTAGTAGTATAATTATTATCATTATCAATATCATTAATATTGTCATTATCATTAATCATTATAATTTTCATGTTGGTAATGATGCGTGGGTGGCTGGGGTTGAGTAAGGGGGGGTGGCATTGGAGGGGAGCTCCAGGGACTCCGTCCCCCCTCCACCCGCCTGACCTCCTGTGAACAGTAAGCTAACCTGCCACACATCAAGAGGCTGCTTGTCTTCAGCATAGCCAGGACAGAAAATGCTATCCCCAGAGCACTGTAAGGACTCCTTTCTCCCGTCCTCCAGCACCTTGCGGCTCTTAATGGAGAAATGAAGATGTGTACGTCGGGGGAGCCACTTGGCTGTGAGGTTACCCCGTTGGTTGTGGCTCGAGGGACGTTTTTATCCCAGTGATAATTCAGGATTATGGCATTGCCTCTCTTCATTCATGATGGTAAAAGAATTCTTCGTCCCGGGAGAATTTTCAGGCAACGTCGCCGTTTTATGATTTATCGGGGAAACTTCTTGTCCAAGTTGACGGCATTATAGGGGAATGTTGTGGGCCAATATTTGCTCCAGTTACTCTCTCTCTCTCTCTCTCTCTCTCTCTCTCTCTCTCTCTCTCTCTCTCTCTCTCTCTCTCTCTCTCTCTCTCTCTCTCTTGCGGCCAACGATCACTGCCCCCTGCCTCCCACCTTCCTTCCTTCCCTGCCTATGATCACTTTCCCCTCTCTCCCTCTTCCCCTGTCTACGATCACCATGCTCTCCTTCCCTGCTTACACTCGCCGTTCCCTCCCTCCCTCCCTTCCTCCTTCCCTGCTTATACTCGCCGTTCTCTTCCTCCCTTCCTCCTTCCCTGCCCACACTCACCGTCTTCTCCCTCCCTGCCCACACTCACCGTCTCCTCCCTCCCTGCCCACGCTCACCGTCTCCTCCCTCCCTGCCCACGCTCACCGTCTCGTCCCTCCCTGCCCACGCTCACCGTCTCGTCCCTCCCTGCCCACGCTCACCGTCTCGTCCCTCCCTGCCCACGCTCACCGTCTCCTCCCTCCCTGCCCACGCTCACCGTCTCCTCCCTCCCTGCCCACGCTCACCGTCTCGTCCCTCCCTGGCCACGCTCACCGTCTCCTCCCTCCCTGCCCACGCTTGCCGGCAGCAATCTTACCCCGAGCGCCGGGTTCCTGCTCACCCTCCCAATTACTGGTGGCGCTATATCGCTGCCAGCACTCTCAGGTGGTCATCACAGCCACGCAACCCGAGTCCTCTCTCTCTCTCTCTCTCTCTCTCTCTCTCTCTCTCTCTCTCTCTCTCTCTCTCTCTCTCTCTCTCTCTCTCTCTCTCTCTCTCTCTCATCCCAGGAATTTCCTAGTGGCTAATACTCGTGCAATGAACGTCTAAGTACATGTGACCATAACATGGTTAGTTTCGATGTAAATCTCAAAAGCCACTCCCGTAAAACCCGTATCATTACCCTCTAACTTTAAAAGGTTGGGTTTTAGGGACGCATAAAAGAGTTTCCCCTCTGTTGGTTCATGTCCAGAGGAATTATGGACATGTTTTAAGCGACGTTTTATGAAGCAAGAAGATGCGTCCGTTCCGACTCACAACAGAAAGCAGTTGATTAAACCTAGGCCTAGAATGGTATACCTCAGACATTGCGGCAGAGACCTGTACAGCGGAGAAATAAACTCAGCAACCTGAAGTAATCAGGCAACGACGCAAATCTTGGGACGTCGTATAACGCTGTTAGGAGAGAGGTAAAATTACTTTATGAAGCAACCCAAGAGGGATATGAAATTACAGTAGCAAGCGATAGCATTAAAGATCCTAAATGATTTTAGAGATATACCAATAACAAGAAACGCATGGCCTTAGTGAGCGAAGATGAGGAACCCACTGTGGATGATAAAAGCGTTCCAACAAACCTGAAAAGAATTTCTTTTGTTCTGTTTTTACTCCAGATAAAAAGCGACGCGAATTTTCAGACGGTGACAAATAGCAAACATGCGATAACAGAATTTACAGTCACAGTTACAGACGTACAAACACACATAAATAAGCTTAAGACATAAAAGTCGATGTTCCTCATCGTTTCTGTCAACGAGTGATAAAAGACGTCAAACACGAGTCTGACAAAATTTTAGCCTATATTTTCAATAAATCTCTCCAGAATGGAATTGTACCGTAGGACTGGAAACTAGCAGACGGTGTCCCTGTATTCAGAAAGGCTGATGGTTATCATGACAGTGTTTAGCGATCGCATTTTTGTCATCTCTACGTCCTGTGTGACGGTGCCAATAGCATCTCTCCGTTACAGTTTTCCGATCCGGCCAGATCGGGAAAACTAAAGACTTTATGCCACCTGGAACGTCAATGAATCCGTCTTAATTGCTAATACTAAGAACTTTAATCTGTCCCTCAAAGGAACTTGAAAGGCCATCCTATCATTTAGCAAATCATTATGAAAGAAGTGACATAAAAACAAAAACATAAATGTGGTCCCTGACACACCTAGCTACCCAGGTCAACCCCCACCACATAACCCCCTTTAATCACTCTCCCTTTTACGGTTACTGTTGGTGAGGCCAGTGGGCTGTCTAGTCTAATGGACGCTGAACGGTAATTCGATTGTGATGTTGAGATTTGAATAACTTCATTAAGTATTGGCACCTAATGAGGTGGATTATCTCCACGAAACAAAGTCGTGTTACATGTATAGAAAGAATGTCTCTCTGTTTTCCTAGATGTTGATAAATGTATAGATTCAGTGATACTTTTCTGGTCAAAGAATTCAGTGTTCTGAAGCAACATACATGAGAAGCTACTGTGGCGCGGTACTAAAGTGTTACGTGCGGAGATCACAAATTGTACTGTACTAAGGATGAAATCTTCTTAGATTTGAACTTGAAATAACCTCAAATGGTCCAGTTTTGATAACAGTAATGTTTGATATTTTGGTTGATAAATATTACCATATCCTTTGGACCATATGTTTCAAAACGAGGGTAAACCTTACCCCAGCCACGGCCCTGATACTCTGGGTAAACCACTGCTACAACCACAGCCCTGATACTATAGGTAAACTGCTGCTACAACCACAGCTCTGAAACTGGATAAACCACTGCTACAACCACAGCCCTAACACTCGAGGTAAACCACTGCTACATTACGACCCTGACACTTAGGGTAAACCTTTGCTCCGAGCACGCACACTCCTCCCTCTGTCCTCCCCCTGACGCACATGTCTGGTCCGCCTCACCACAGAGTGTTCTCAGCTGGCGATGCTTTCTGCTGGTGATGTTCTCAGCTGGCGACGTTCTCAGCTGTTGATGCTCTCGGCTGTGATGTTTCCAACTGGCAACGTTCTCAGCTGGCGACGTTCTCAGTTGTTGATGCTCTCGGCTGTGATGTTTTCAGTTGGTGACGTTCTCAGTCGGCGATGTTCTCAGCAACATCAGCATTTCCATATCCCTTAGAATACATAGAATCTCCCAGGGATGGTTCTCTTAACCAGGGCTTAGTTAGGGTTAGGTCTCGTAACCAGGGCTTAGTTAGGGTTAGTTCTCGTAACCAGGGCTTAGTTAGGGTGTGGTTTCTTAAGTCAAGGCATATTTAGTGTTCGTCCCTCAACCTGGGATTAGGTAAGGTAGGTTCCATTAACCAGGGTTTAATCAAGGTTAGTTTTCTTAGCCAAGGTTTACGGTCGTTACTTCAGCCACGCTTTATTAGTGTCCCAGATTAGTTCATTAACACTGCTGTTAGTCTCGGACGCCCGTATCACCATGATATCAAGCCCTAATCCTACTGCTTAACCTTTGATCTTAATCGATCTTTTTAACATTGTTATGTCGGACGGTTGTATTAACATGTTAGCTTCAGTCACTCCTGTTACATTGGTTATCTTCTGGTATATGTTAACGTGAGGATGTTGGTCTATAACCTATATTTGTGGTTCTGTGCCCCAGTTCAGGAAGGTTGAGCCTGATATGAGAGCAGTGTTGTGTGTGTCAGATACGACTCTTCAATTTTTCCCAAATGCTTCTGAATTGTTTATGTTTTTGATTCCTTGAGCACGACTCTACGACCAAGGAGCACGACGCTACGATTATTGAACACGACGGTACGACCATGGAGCATGCCCTTACGACCATGGAGCACGACGCTAAGATCATAGAACACGACGGTACGATTCTTAAGCACGACGGTACGATACTTTCGGCGAGAGGTTTTAACCCCTCGTGCACGACGGTAAAGCCCTTAAACACGACGGTGCGACACTTTGAGCACGGTGATCAAACTCTTGAGCACGACGATAAGGTCTTGAACACGGCTGTACGACACCTTGAGCACGACTGTAAGATCCTTGACCACGACGCTACGACCATGGAACACGACAGAGGCCAAGGCCATCATACCGTCGTGCTTAAGGGCTTTCCCATCATGCTCAAGGGCCTTACCGTTGTACTCAAGGGTCGTACTCTCGTGCTCAAGGTACACCGTCGTGCTCAGGGGTCGTACTCTCGTGCTCAAGGTACACCGTCGTGCTCAGGGGTCGTACTCTCGTGCTCAAGGTACACCGTCGTGCTCAAGGGTCGTACTCTCGTGCTCAAGGTACACCGTCGTGCTCAGGGGTCGTACTCTCGTGCTCAGCGGGACACCATCGTGCTCAAGGGCCGCGCTGTCTCTTTCGAGAGGTTGAAAAAATAGATAAATGAATTACTGGAGAATCTCTGATCCTGTGTAGCCAGGGTGGAAGCTAGGTTGATTCAAATGATATTCTGGTTGATGAAGGGATTTAACACGCGCAGATACGTACGTGTGTGTGTGTGTGTGTGTGTGTGTGTGTGTGATCCAATCATTTCGGATGAGGAAACATCCACTGCAGTAACATTGTCTCCTCAGATTTTTTTCTATTTAGAGGCAGTCGGAGTCCACACAGTTTGGACGCTGATAAAAAAATAAAAAGTTAGTTTTTTCCCCACAGATTATAATGAACGTCATTGCAGCACACGGATGCGTTCCACACATCATGATTGTCTTTATTCATAGCAGAAAACAGGTAGAGTTCACTACTTTAAACGTTTAATTATGGAAATTATGGAGAGAGAAAATAATATGGTTGGGTATAATTATTACTCTTTTCCTTATTGAGGAAGATTGGGTGTGTTTAGTATCTATTATTCATTTATTCTCTGATTATTTCACACTTTCGCTAACGCTTCCACTCCACACACACACACCAGCTCACTTTTCCTTCTCTTGTGTCTCCGTTAATCGAATTTCCTTCTCTCACGCTAAATGTGTTTCCTTTCATAATTCGTACTTGTCCAGCAGCTCAGCCAATTATGGGAAAATGA